>NW_011335547.1:43631-57413 GCF_000735185.1 Notothenia coriiceps | reverse complement strand
AACCATGCCCTTAAAGTTTCACAAATTCTTGCAGAGACAACAAATTACGCAAAGTGGCGCGGTCAACGTAGGTCTCTTGTTATTTACTTCTGAGGCTTCTAAAACAATTAATAACGACTCTATATAGATCTACCAGCAAGGGATACATGCGTGCCTCGCGTCGGGCTCCTGATCTGCCTCTGTCAGGCAGTTGTTCTTTTACGCATAAATGCTACCCGCGCACGCTGCACATTATCGCCATTTATTAGCCAGTGGCAGCATTCTCACACAGTAAGCGACATGATAACGTATGTTACATATACCATGTGATACACGACCAGAGACTCAGAAGACATTCAGCTGCTAGACGACGCAAACATTAAGTAGTGAGCGCGAGCGGAACTGTAGTGTGATAGATGACCAGAGACTCGTGGCATGGCTTTTATACGATTAGAAAATCGATTTATTGATTCTTAAAAGATCATAGCGTTCTCACTTATTCGATTATAAACATGCATCCCGCTACAAAGAAAATAGTGCTGACTTGCGAGAGCTACTGTTTGGAAGTACACGTAGCAACAGCAGGACGATTATGCTTTTTGCGACTTTTTGATTCAGCAGATTTGAAAACATCGTTGCTTGCTTTAAAAGTAGCACAACTCATTATGTCAAACCTTGGAAAGTATCTAGATATCCCTGCCCTAATGCAAAAGTAACTGGCAACTGAATATGTTTTATAGTTTGATGTCTATGTCTGGACCGCTACGTAAAAAGGAGGGTTTCTGCCCCGTTACTTCTCCGCTGTTTTCTTGTCCCAGTTTGAGCAGTTTGCTTTTCGGCCAAAATGTATACAGTTAAATCGAACGGACTTCTTTGTGCAGATGTGAGCGCCCTTAACAACGGTCAATAAGTCCTTGACAGCGGTCTGTCTGTTCCCGTGTTCTGAATTGACCAATCAGAATTGAGTATTCAACTAAGCCATGTAATAATATAAGAATAATACATGGAGCCTCTCTTTTGGGAGAGATGGGGTTATGGCGTATTGGGCGTACACACGGAGCAGTTTGACCCCCCAGAGTGTTCCGTCCGCAGATCTATCCACCTTGGGACCCGTTATCGTTTGAGGGGTCCGTTTCCGCGGTTCCGTTACGTTCCTGTGTAAACAGCGCCTCAGTGTCAGTCAGCTTTAGCACGAGTACAGACCTCTTGTTGACATTTGCTGAGAGTCTCCAGCACTTTACACTTCTCATCCAGGAGCTGCGTAACCTGCTCACCCATCCTCCGCTCTCTACCTGAAAACACACAAAACAATGCTCAGAACACATTCAAATCTTTGCTTTGTTATTTCTGGGAGAGTTTGCATAAGAAATGCAAATATATTTGCAATAAATTAAGCTACAAAGTTTTAAACGATTCCGTACAGCTCTAATAATTTGTGATGTATTTGTGTTAAGTCATAAAAAAAATAGATATTATGAAAAAATAAGTCAGAACTTACTTCGATACATTCTGCTTTTGACCTGTGAAAAATAAGAAGAAAGCAATGGTGAACAAGAAGTACTAAAGAGATTCATTTTTAATAAATAATCATTAGTTATGTGGAATGAATGGCTATGTGGGTAACGTCAAACAACAGACAAACTAAGACTGTCTTGTAAATTCTAGAAAATACATCACTTAACTGTAATGCAGCCTCTTAAAACGAGGAAAAGACTATCTAATACAATAACTTGTCTCGTATCACAATATGGATATAACATTTATATATTGCTGAGCCCTAAAAGGGATACATCGGTTTATAAATGGACCATAGGAACAAGTGGGTTGTGTGTTGTGTGATGAACAGTACATGTGTGTGTACTCACAGAGCTGTAAAATCTACAGGTGAACAGCAGCATCGTCACCAGCCCCACCAGGCCGGACACGATGACCGGTTCCCATGGCAACCCGTACAGGTTTGGACCGGGTCTGATGTCATCAGGCAGTGCCAATACAACCTGAACAAAGAGGGGAGGAAATCTGGTTAATTTAGGATTTGAAACATAATTAAAAGAGATGGGAAAACCTTGGTTTAATCTATTCAACTGAGAGGAGTCCCATTCATTGTGGTGAATGTTATTGTTATTCAAATTGACCACTGAATGTATATTATATAATTTGGTATCGCAAGTAGTAAGCCATGACTAGTAATCCTACCAGTCATGTGATGTAGTTAATTATGTTTACTCAAGTACTGTACTGAAGTACGATTTAAGGCTACTTCTACTTTACTTGAGTATTTTGTTATGCTATTTTATACCCACTACATTTATTTGATAAAATTAGATACAAGTTTCTTTACATATCTATTTTATTAGCTATTACAAAATATAAATAATCTCTGCTATAAAATTATAGGTTAAAATATCCAGCAGTAGTATATAAAGTAATTAAAAGTTGCTCCACTTGTACCAGCTGTGATGAACACAATGCATCAAAAATAACAATCAAGCTATTTCTGATAATAAATTGGGACATTACTTTAACTAAGGAAGTACTTTAACTTTTGGTACTTTAAGAATATTTTGATATTATGTTTGTACTTGTACTTGTAATGGAGTACTTTAAGATCATAGCATTTGTACTTTTTACTAGTAAAGGATCACAGTGCTTCCTGTTAAACGAATTAGATAGTGGCTTATCTAGAGCAAATGATCTCATACAAAGAGAATAACAACAGAAAACACCGCAGGAAAGCACATCACCTGCTCAGACAAACTAACGTTACTATCAATTAGCTAGCTAACCATTACTAGCTAAACAACATTACAAACAATTCTGAAAAAGCGACTTAAAATGTCACTGTAGTGCTGACAGCTGGTGAACAGCACTGGCACTACACACACATGAAGTCAAACATGAGCTGTATAAAAACAACATATGAACTTAGTTATAATACTGAGCTATTTTCCAACGCTTGACAATCTGTTAAGTTATGTCAGTTGGCTAGTTAAGAAATGCTAACAAAACCTGCCACATAACGTACATCCTTCACTTTCTCCACGGCGATACTGTAGTAAGCCTCTGCCGTCGTCTGGAAGTCGACCGCTTTAATAGCCAACAAGTCGCTTGCCGTAAGTTCCTCCATTACCGAATTAGGTCATTTGGTTATTTTATTGATATCTGTCATTTAAAACGGACATTTAAGAAACGGTAGCCATCAACCGGGCTAGCTAGCGGCGGATTTCACATCCTATTCACAACACCGAAGCTCAAGAGTGGACCACGTCACATTCAACTTCGTAGGGGTGGCTGGATGTTGGATACTCTCTAAAAACTCCTCGTAGAGATTCCACTAGGTTGCTATTGCCTCCGAACATTAACATACACATAATTGAATATATTTCCACAAGTTATAAATACCTATAAACTAGGTTGAGCATATACAGGTATGTGTAGATATGCTCACACCCCCACCAGTGTAAATGGTTCACAAGCAACGTCACCAATTGTAAACTGCCACACTGGCACATCGGAGCACTTTTAAAGTGACACCAAAAGAAACAGGTGTCACTAAATAGAGAGTTTTCAATGTCGTCTTTAATAACTTCTCAAATATCTAACTTCATTTTTGTATTCTTAAATCGTAAAATGTTTTTCTCACATAAACCATGTTTCTCGAAACATTTGTCACTTGTGTTGAGTTACGGCGGCAGACATTTAGACATAACAGGCCGGTCTGAACAGACCAGTCTAAAGTAGGACATAGGTAGGACACACTGTAGGGGAAGATTCGACAATCGCCAAATGTTTTTGAAAAGTACTTACCGACCTGGCCTCCTTTTCGTCCATTTGAAACTACAGAATTAATATACTCCTTAAAAATTTTTAAACACTTTGCCTTTAGAGCAAGTGGGTTCCCAGCTGGCTCAACGTGTGTAATAGAGCCACCAGCACTGAGTAATGTGAGTTATGATGACGGAGCACAGCAAGTTTGACAGCTGGGAGAGAGTCAGAGCAACATGTTTAATGCTTTAAAGAATTATACTCTATACAGGGTGAAAACACAGCTGTGTGTCTAATGGCGCATTTCCACTGCAGGGCCTCGCACGGCATAGTACGGTATAGTTTGGTACCTTTGTCCTGCTATGACCTCAGTTACAATTTTAGAATGTAGCCTATATGTAGGTTGCAATGCTGCAGGGGGAAAACATTGAATGAAATGTGGCTCGGCAGAACTGACAGTATTGTGATTTTTGCAAATACTGTAACGCTAGCAGTGGAAATAGACTGATGAATCACATATTTATGTTGGCTTCAGTGCATTTTGACCTTTTTAACATACAATGTGTTTTAGCTGTGAATTGGAAGTTGTATGACAAACACTTATACTTCCATGTATGTTAATGTGCAGCTCACTCTTACCTGTACAATAAGCCATATAAGGAGCTCCTTCACTGCATGAACATGAGTGGTTGAGTCTTCAGCAATCTGATGAACTAAATCCAAAATGTGCTTCATTATCCCTGGAATAGAGTCACAAACATAATGGAATTAAAAATGTATGCTTTCCCCCTTTTGTCACAATGATATATTGTCAAAATTCAAATAATTTATATTTAAAAAGGTATAATTCACTTCTATTCAAATATAGAACTTTCCTCTTAGCTGGAGTGTAATTTATCAGTCTAGATAGTTTTGAAGTGAGTAGCCGAGTGTTTGAATTACGCACGCTTCCTTTGGCACGATGATATGGTTGGCGAGTGTTTTACGGTAGAAATAAAAACTTTCCTGAAACTGCTCATTACAATGTCTGGATTATATTGACTAAGGGGAGCATGATTTCTGGAAAATAGTCATTGCTGTTGAGTTCCTAAATGTATTTTGAGCATTCGCGCACCGCAAGTCAAGTGCCATCTAGTTCCATTGTATTCAAGAGAAGAAACGGCCGATAACTCAAAAATAAGGCAACTCAAAACAAAACAATCTAGATTGATAAATAGCTTTACAGGTATGGGAAAACATTTTTCTGATTTTGAGTTAATCTCTGTTTCATGTATTAATGTACTAGTGTGAAAAAAATCTATAGTCTGTGGCCCTGTCGTGATGTTCCAGATTGTGTGTAGCAGCTTGAAGAATCAGCAGACCTCGGTCTTGTCATATCTCACTATATATCTTTTAATCATCTTGGAACCCTTTTTGATTAATGGATACTTGATTCACCCATACCTTCCAGAGGCTGTGGTGATCCTGGCTGATTCTCTTTCACTCTCTCTTCTTCCCCTCTTTGTCCCTTCTCTGCTTTTTTGTCATCTTCAGTCGACATCTCATTTCCTGTGTCTCCACTCAGTCTTCCATTCTCCTTATCAACTTTCATCAAATTATCTCTTGGAGCGTTGTCATCCAGGCCTACAGACAAATCTTCCTCAGTGGTCTGATCCTTATCATTGATGCGAGTTGAACAAGATTCACCAACACAGCTGGCCTCGGCTGCATTTAACAGGGAAACACATGCATTCAATGAGATTAATTGAGATCATCGCAAGTCAAACCCATACCAACATCGGATGTAATTATTGATATTTAAGGACATGTAGCCATACAATACTTTATGCTGCTGATTCACCTGATTTTAAAGTCTCTCTCACTCTTTCCAGAAGCATTTCTAGTTTCTGAAGTGCGATGAGAGCTTTGGTCTTTTCTTTATCCTCCTGAGGTGCATCCGCGAGCCTCATGCTAGGAGCGACCAGTGCCTCTCTGTGATAAAGCAAAAGTATTTCTATATCCAGCAATATGGATTCATCATTGTCCGGGTCATCGTTCACGGTTCCCAAGCTTCCTAAAATGTAATCCAAGAACTGCAGCTTATTTGGCCCAAAGAGTTCCACGAGGATAGTCGTCTCGTCGTCGCTCATGTGGGCGTGGAGGTTCTTGTACAATTTGGTGATGGTTTTTCTTTGAAGGTGGCTTTCTGGGGACGGAAGCGATGTATCTGAAGAGGTAAGAGAAGGCTGAAGTTGCTGCTGTGGAATGGTGATGGAAGAAAGCAACTCTTGCACCTGATTCGAATCAGTGGTTGATTCCAGTTCTTGATCAAGGGTAAGAGATGCTGGTTCCTCAGATGTCTCACCTGTGTTGGAATCCAAATTTGGGGTAGATTCTTTGGATTCTTTGGTTTCGGCAACGGGGGTTTCGCTAAAAAAACTAAAGGCATTTTTGAAAAGTCCAAATGCTCCGCCACTTCCGGTCTCTGCTTCCTTTTGATTCTGACTATCAGACGGAAGAGTTTGTTCAGATATTATATCCCGGTTTACGACATCTGGAAACTCGATTCCTCCGTCTTTCCTGTCTTCAGAACCAAATGCATTGCCATCTAAAATGTTCCCCTGTATATTATTAAGCTCCACGTTTATCTCCCTCTCCTCCCAGCTTTGGCCACTTTCACCTAAATCGAGCAGATCAATGTTTTCTGCCTCATTCTGCTTTCCATTCCTATTATCATCCCTTTCCCCCTTCTCCTGCATTCCATCGTCATCTCTCACTATGCCTTCGAATGGTACCTTTAGACTCACTCCTATCCTATCAGCTAATTTTTGATAATTGTCAGGATAATTGTCGATTGCCCCTTCATTTATTTGGCTCAACTTATCTGCAGAATCACCTCCATCTTCGGCCCTCCCAAATCCTTCTTGAGTGCCGTTTATATTGAACTCCACAAAACTTGAGTCAGGCCCTAAAGTGAGGTCAGGTTGGGTCCGAAAGTCCAGATCAGTGTCGTTTTTAGCTCTGAAATCTTCTCCTGACTCTCCGTTGCTGTCATCCTCCCCGTTTTCTATTGATTTGGACATCTGATGACCATTTATAGTCTTTGGAGAAATATCTTTTACATCAACCTTGGATTCTGCATCTTCAGGTAAGACACTATACTTACTGTCTAAAGTACCCATATAAATAGAATTACTGCCATCATTTTGGTCTTTTGGAGTTTCTTCAACCTTTGATTCGTTCGCATCTGTCAGTTCGCCCTGAGATTGACTGGTATTCTCTTGTTTTAAAGTTGGTTTATCTTCTATCTCCTTGAACCTACCTTCTGCACTCTCATCAATTTGACTCTCGTCTTTCCTAAAGCCTAAAATGTCCCCAATCCCCATATTCAACCAAGAATCTGACACTGGTTGTTCCTCCTCTGTGATTAACTCCCTATCCTCTTTTTCAGGTGTAGTCTCTTGCTCTGAATCCTTATCGGTCCGAACAAACCCCAATGTGTTCGGAGAATCACCTCCATCTTTGGCCCTCACAAATCCGTATTGACCAGCTTGAGGACTAAGATTGTTTGGACATTTGAGGCTCCCCTCTTCTTCTTTGTTCCTTATGTCGCCCTCCACATTCTCTGGACTCTCATTGTCTCTTTCAGTGTCAGGTAAAAATTGGACATTGTTTTCAATCTCAACCTTAAATTGAGACTGTACTGTTTGTTCAACCTCTTTCTTTTCTATTTCCTTAACTCCTTCCATCTTCTCTAACTCCTCTCTTTCTTTATCTTCTTTTGACCCTTCTTGTTCTTTGTGTTTTTCCTCCTCTACCTCGATCTCTTGCTGCTTCTCATCTTTTTTGAACTCCTCTATATTCTTATCCTGCATCTCATCCAGTTCCTCCTCTTCCTTAATTTCCTCTTCCTCCCACTGCTTTGCCTTTTCCTCTAACTCCTCCTCTTTCGGGTTGGCCTCTTCTTTTATCTCCTTAAAATTCTCCTGTTTCTCCTTGTCCTCTATCTCCTTCGTTTCCTTGTGTTTACCCTCATGCTTTATCTCCTTCACTGGTTGCTGTTCTTCCTCTCCTTTTTTTCCCTCTGCTTCCTCCTGTTTCCCTTCTTTCTGTATCTCTTTCACTTCATCCTGTATTCCCTCTTCCTGTATCTCCTTCACTTCCTCCTGTATTCCCTCTTCATGTATCTCCTTCACTTCCTCCCGTATTCCCTCTTCCTGTATCTCCTTCACTTCCTCCCATTTCCCTTCTTCCTGTATCTCCTTCACTTCCTCCTGTATTCCCTCTTCCTGTATCTCCNAAAGTGTCATGGCTGAATTCATGTGACATACAGTTGGTATCTGTTGATGAGCAAAGCAAGAGTTAGGCAGCATTTACACGGAGACGGAAACGAAAATGAACCGATTCATTTTCGTTTCCGTCTCCGTGTAAATGCTGCCTAACTCTTGCTTTGCTCATCAACAGATACCAACTGTATGTCACATGAATTCAGCCATGACACTTTAAAAAATACCACTGTTGATATATTGACCATCTGTGCAAAGGTTAACTGTGATATAGTTTAACCTGGACTAAGACAACAGGGTAGCTCACAGGGAACAGGAGATTAAAACGGTTTCAATTATTTGATCAGTGAAATTACAGGACAATAAACAAGGCAAAATGCAAAGGGTGTCACAGGCTGAAGGCTTATACGTAGTATAATTTTAAGGGACTAAAATATAGCAATTTGCTACAAACATTGGGGCAAAGTATTTCTACAAATGAAGGAAAGATGCTTTGTAGTTTTACTAAAATAGATAACGTGCAACTCTTTCTCAAGGAACACTTCTACACATTTAACACAAGGCTAGGATGAAAAAAGTTCAACAAGACATGAGGAAGGAAGCTCTACAGTGGGCCACGGTTTTAAATGCTTTCATATCTCGTTTGTTCCTTTTGGGTACATTTACAGTAGGCTACCCCTGTTTTAGGGGAAGTGTAAAAGGTGTTTAAAATAATAAAATACTCAAATTTTGTTCATAATTTATAAATAGCTTGGTTTTACTTATGTGGGATCTCTTACTGTAGGTAGATTTGACCAGAATGTCAGCAATAAAGAGTTCTGTTCACTATTGGTTACCAATATATTAAGATCTGTCCTAGGGGACTGCCCATTTAAAGAGCTCAGCCGTTTTATGCAGCACAATCTAATACTTAAATATGTAACATCTAAAATCTAAGTAATGCGCCAACTCAAAAGCAGTCACTTTTTTTCAGGTTCAATCTTTTTTTTTTCTTTAAAAGTTCTATTTTATGATGCAACTCAGTGCTGATCTTACTCGATGTTATCCGTTTCTATCACAGTATCCCAAGAGGCTACAATCAGTTCAAGCAAACTGTTGATCCTTTTTGGTGTCAAGCATTTCTTTGTCGTCCACGTACTGGCTTGGACTTGTCAGTGATAGATCAGCGGTGTTCGCTTCCTCAATGCTGGTGTTGGACAGGTCTAAGCCTGTATCCAACAGAACAGAGGAGCCAGTGGAGGACGAAGCTGAGGCCTCCATCGCAGAAGTGGTGCTGGCGTCCATCTCACTGTTGTTAACCGTCCTAAGGGAGCAGGAATAAATGCTTTTAACATGTGGAACGATGTGAACAAATGTAAGGCTACTAGTGGGGGAACTAATTCATAAATGCAGATATACACTAATGAAATAAATGCATATATATGCAACCCATATGAAACATATGCCTTTGAGGCTGCACTTTGAGCTAAATGCTAATATGTTCACAATCAGAAGTCCTTTATTCATCCCACAAAGGGGAAATCTACATTGTTACAGCAAAGTATAGAAAGAGATGAAAACAAAGTAGAACACTATCATATAAAGAGGCATGCACATAGTATTTAAAAATGACAATGTCAATATGCTCAAGTTTACCAAGTATGTTTATGTTCATCTTATTAGTTTAGCATGCTAATTAGCCCTAACCACAAAGTACAACTGAGGCTGATATGAATGTTGTGAGTCCTCACTTTGAAAGGAAAGTACACAAACTCTAACACAAAATGAAAAAGTAGAGAATTAGAGAAAAAGGAAATAATACTAACATGCCGTGTCGCAGAACATGGCGTTCCCACTCGAGGCTGTTGGTGAAACAGCGGCCACAGAACTCACAGGGAAGACGCTTCTCTGCCCCGCCCGGCGCAGAACAGCTGCTGCTGCTGCTGGTGGGAGAAGCAAGGACTCCTGGGAAACAGAGATCAAATGATTGGTCAGTTTCAGAACAGTGTTGATTTCCAATTTGCTCTACTATTTTAAAACAATGGAAATATTTAGCAATCTAGTTTCTTATTATCAGGCAATCAGTATTACATACAAAGCAATGTATTAGAAACTAATGTCTTCTCTTGAGAACAGGCGTGATCAGAATTGATTAGCTATAGAAACACTTTTTCCTTTACTGAGCTACCAGTCAAAATGTCTCGGTGAATAATAAGCCAGAAGAATGGAATACATTTATTTTTTTAAATACAAGACAGTAGCCATTTTGGAAGAAAAACACTGCTCATGAAGAATAGCTTAAACACATTAAAAAAAGAACAAGTCATCTATGGGACTCCCACTAATCTGGCAGTATGATTGCTTTCTTTCTTATTGCCTCCAATTTATTTGGCTTAAAATTAGACACAGGAGATTTTTTACACACTTCACATTTGATAAAAAAATTAGTGTGAACACAACAGAAAATGGCTTTTCATCAGATTTAAAAGTTCAATCCCAAAAGCTTTTGGAAAGAAATATATTTTTGTGATATGCCCTTACAGCAGGGGTCTCAAACTCAAGGCCCGGGGGCCAAATCCGGGCCGCAAGAGCTTGCAATGGATATAATACGTTTATTATACGGTTACGTGCCACTTTACAGATGCAGGTTGCCCATAAACTACATGTCCCATAATACATCTTGTTTTGTGACATGCGCACTGAAGAGACTTGCAATGATTTGCCCTGGACTTCTGCTTTCAGACGTAGTTAATTACTAAGTTATTATCCTATCCGATAATAATCCAATGCAGAGGCAATAATGTAACATAATACATTATTTTATATATATATTTATATAGTTACAGCCGGCCCTTTGAGTGCATCCTTTTTGCGAATGTGGCCCGCGATGAAATTGAGTTTGACACCCCTGCCTTACAGTATGCAGGTTGTCCTTTAGATATAGACTATCAACAGAGTGAGGATGAACATGAGTAGATATTAGGTAGAACAGGAGAGCAACATAGATCACTTCATTTGTATTTACCTTGTAGGCGAGGCTTCTCCTCATCCAGCCCATCTACATCTTCTTCCTCCTCCTGCTCATCCTCCTCTTCCTCTTTGATGTTGCCCTCCATAACGTCATCATCCATCTCTCTCTGTTCCTCCTCCATGTTCTCCATCATGTCCATGTCTTCATCCTCGTCCTCGTCCTCTGCAGCTATTTTTCTGTCTCTAACCATCTCAATGATTTCTCGAGCCTCCTCCTCCTCTGCGCTGCTTCCTTGTTCCTTTATCATCTCCAGCTGGTCCAGGTTGACCCGGCCCATCAGCTCGAAGTTCCGGATCACCTGATCAGAAACAGGAGGCAACAATCAATTTGGTATAGTGTGCTCTGGGCAGTATTAATCTTGGAGAAGTCCCTGTTTTTATCTGGGGCAACTTTCTTTTGCCTTAACAGGTCACTATATTTGCACAATGCATTTACATTCACGTGTTTTCAGGTCTTCCTTCTTTAAGTAATAATCTTAAAAAGTTGATAAATCAAATGACAGACTCTCTCGAGCCAGAGCCACACATATATGCAAACAGAGTTAGGTTTATACATATACTGTATGTGGTCGCAGCTGTTTGTCTGTGTAAAGAAGTGTTTGCGTAATTTATTCATTTTTAGATTTTTCCAAGCTAAAAGTCCAATGCATCTGTCTGGTGTGCGTTAACTTTGTAGTCTATGTGACCCTGGTCTACAGAAGATTATTACTAATATATCACTACCACTGCCAGGGCACATAACTTCAAACACTTGCTGAAGAAAGGGCAAACAAAAAGCCTGTTCCTGCGTCAGTTAGTTGTATTTTACTGCTTATTTATAGTTTCCTTGCCTGATTACATATCATTTCTTTAAAAGATACATCAGTTATTTTAAAAGTTCTGTTCGCAGGATAATTAATATGTAATTGCTGATGATATGTCTGATTTGGTAGTTGTATATTGGATTTGTCTTAATATGTTGACACTGTAAATATGAGTGAATTGACAAACAATTACCATAAACCAACAAAAGCCATAAATAATTATTGAACAGGTTATATTGAGTGTGCAAACTGCAAACATCTTCTGTTACAAGCGTTAAGCAGACCGATGAATAATACTTAACCACATCATATAAGGCTCTCTGTCTGAGCAAGGCAGAAAGTCTCTAATTATATTCTAGAATGTTAGGCTTATTAATCTAAATTTAGTTACACCAAACTAGTCTAAAGGATATTGACTCTCACCTTGTGCTCCAGGCGCAGATGCTCCTCTAGCTGGCTGCGTTGACTGCTGTCGTAATAGCAGAGCTGGCACTGGTAGGGTTTGATCTCAGCGTGCTTCTGCAGGTGCAGCTGCAGGGCCTGGTCACTGGAGCATGTGAAGGTGCATTTGTGGCACCGGAAAACGAGGCCCTGCAAGTGGCGCGACAGCTTGGAGCGGCTGACCTCCAGCGGAGCCACACGCTCCTCTGGTGAAGGGAGAGGGGAGCAAAGTGGGCTATTAGGTGGAGAAAGACATCCTACATACACAGCAAGTAAGTTATCCTAGTGGCGTTTTGTGGTAAGGTCAAATGCATGGTTTTATTTCGACTTTAATGGCATCTAAAGGAATAGTTTGACATTTTGAGAAATACTTCTAAGTGCTTTCTTGCCCACATTAAGAAAAGAAGATTGCTACCACTCATGGTAAATGTG
The DNA here is from genome assembly GCF_000735185.1 of Notothenia coriiceps. Lineage (NCBI taxonomy): Eukaryota > Metazoa > Chordata > Actinopteri > Perciformes > Nototheniidae > Notothenia > Notothenia coriiceps. The sequence continues at coordinate 44,719 of NW_011335547.1, read as the reverse complement.
TTTAAGCCAGTAAGCGCAGACACTTCATGCCACACCAGGAAGTCACAGGAATAGTCCGGGAGCAGCTTTTTCCAGTCTTTATACGAAGCTTGATCTTTTCATTGTGCATTTCTCAAAATGTTTAACTAAGTTCACTCTGTTTCTGATTCCAGTTTGCATGCTGCTTACCTCTGTGCAGGACAATGTGGTCAATCATATTGCTCTTGTGTTTGGTGTGGTAGAGGCAGAGAGGGCAGCGCAGGTCTTTAGGGAGGCTTTCAGGTGCATTGTTGTTGTGACCGGCCTCCACATGTGTAGTGAAGGTATTCCTGAGATAGATCCAGAAGAACAGAAATAAGGATCATTCAAATATTCAGGATATTTATCCATTGCTTTTACATCTAGCGGTTTACAGTTGTATCTCGGTAATAGTATTTCCTCTTTACTCACTTGTAGCAGGTGAAAAAGGAACAGTCTTTGCACTTGAAGAGCTTCTTGCCTCCGTGGCGGTCCCTGTAGTGCCGGCGCAGGCTCTGCATGTACCCAGAGCTGAACTCACAGAACTCACAAGTGAGGATGCTGTCTGGTCGATTATCCGCCAGCGTTGAGCTGCCAGGTGTCGAGCTGGAAGACTTCTGACTGCGGGAGGCCAGCTGGTAATGACTGAGCTGCTGACGGACATCCGCTGTCTCCAGGTATGATGGATCTTAGAGAGGGGAAATGGAGAGAAACGTGTTCATTATTATTTTGTCACATACAGTACGTATTCAAGTGGGAATAGAACAGATAAAAACAATGCCTTAAGGATTAAACTTTAGTTTCCAACCTTTTTATAGAATATAATTGGGAGGGATGAAACCCTCTTTAATGGTCACACATGCAGAGCACACAGCACACACAGTGACATTGGGCCTCTGCATTTAACCCATCCTAGTACCAGGAGTCTAGTACTAGGAGCAGTTGTTGGCCTCTTACACAAAACGCAGAATCTAGTTGGGGATACTGCCATGTTTCAAATGTTATAAATTGTTAGTTCTACCAAGGAGACATCTCCCTATAAATGTCTCAGATGGTTCCATTTAAATGTGTCTTTGAGGCCCAGAACCCCC
>NW_011335547.1:27071-43615 GCF_000735185.1 Notothenia coriiceps | reverse complement strand
ATCTTTCAAAGAATAGAGAAAATTTCCAAAGGTTAATGCAGATTTCTGTTGCAGAACCTTCTTTTTCTTCATTTGTAATCCACAAATCCTCTAATGACCGCTGAGATGTATCTTTTGAGGGGGCCCATCTGTATTTGTAGTAATTTATCACCTCTACTTCCACCAGTTATAGCAGTAAAACACTAAAATAAAAGCAATGTTTCAGTATTAACAAATAATGTAAATATAATGATCTATCAGTGACAGGGAGCACATTACAAGTACTTTAGATACTTTAATTACATTTAGCTGACAATCTTGATGTACTTTCACCTTTTTCTTTTCAATGAAGGAAATGTTCTTGTAATTGAGTATTTTCACATACTTACATTGGTACACTTTTACTTAAGATCTGCATCCACATCTAGTCAGTAAATATGTTTTTGTAACAAAATGTCATCTTCTCTGCTTATTTAAAAATAAGCTAGGCACTAGATTGCAACCCAGAAGAGTCACTGTACATCTGAAACTCCAATATTCAAATCCACAGTTTTGCACAGCAGGATGGAGTTTAATCTACTTTATCGATCTCCTCCTCATTAATCTCCTTTTTATTATTTTTGAAAGATGTCTGATTATTGCTTCTAAAAACGAAATATTATGTAATATAGGTTTTATTTAATAAAAGACTGACCCCACTCACATAAAGAGTATAACTATGACTGCCATCTCGTGTCCCGTACCTTTTACCCTTCTTATTTCTTTTCTCAAGAGTCTATAATATCAGTGAGAGAGCTCATCTTCTCGGCCTACTTTGAGCCTCCAACACATCAATAAATAAACCACAGTGACACTAATAGAATATCTATCCATGTGAAAAAGGCCTCATTCAGAACTCAGAGTATGAGAAAGCTTGGAATAAACTAATAACTTTTCTTATAAACGTTTACTTAGAATGCTTCAGATCGAATTTCTTACTTTTGCAGATGGTAGAGAGAAATTCACACAAATCAAACAATGCCTCAATTGATTCATGTTGTTAATATCCTCTCTGCATTGTGGAGATGTATGGAGATGAGAAAGCAGATGGACAGCAGATAATGTGTCTTTTTGAAGGGCTTAGGAGCCAAAACTGTCCATTACATCACATCAATTAAAGGTGGAATATACTTCTGAGAGGAGAAGATAGGGAAGGAGAACGCCTTAAATATTAAGGATAACCTTAAAGCAGCAAGAACTTGGGTCTTATATTCACACTTTTAGAGCCAATCAAATCTAAATCTTTTCAAAACAAACCCTGTATTGCTTTTCAAATATCAGAATTGTAGACATCCGACTGAAGGTAGCTAGTTTTGGCGTGCTGGAGAGACATTCAATACGTCAGCTCTGCTCTCTCTCAATGCTTCTCTTGTCTTGGTAGGGCCCAGCCGACAGTGGTGGTTGGTGCAATGAGGAATGCTGCCCTGCTTCAGCTCCAGGGAAGATTCCACCGCTCCAGCAGCAAGGTGACAGCTGCTGCCAAGAACACTCTGCAAGCTGTGCAATGCACCGCCACTAAAACACCTAAAACATGGCATCACATCAAGGAGCTAGCTGCTGCAGCAACCTATGAGAGGAGGCCTCTGTGATAGGAAGGAGTCAGTGATCAACATCAAAGAAGACTGAGGTAATCAAACCTCAGCAGTCAAAACCTTCATTCTCTTATTTATTAAACCAATTTCCGATACGTAATCATTGAAACAACTGCTGTATGTTTCCGTGTTTATCGCTAATGTGATCTGTTACCCTAATAAAAAGCACCTTTGATAAAAAGGTTGAACCAGAAAATGTAGATGTTTTAGTCCTAATGTGAATGAAAGAGCTATTAAGATTTAGTTGATAAAAAATGTTAAGCTATATTTTAAAGAACATGACGTGTATCATATATTTTCAATATGGCTGGATCTGCAATGATAAGTCAATTGATCTTATAAACATAAGATAAATAAAATGAATATACTGTACATGTGTTACTGTACAGGCTTATTTCTAAAAACATAGAATTTGTTTCCATCAAATCCTCTCAACACCAATGTTAAGAAACTAGATTCTGCTTTGAGGCTAGATTGAGGTTTTCTAAATCTGGCCCTGACAATCCTATCCTATGATCTCATCTCTATTAAAATGACATTACGCAGGATCTCTTACCATCCGGGTCCAAGGGAGTTTGCTCTGTGTTACTGGCCGGTCGGGGGGGCCTGGGGGCTCCGTGAGCAGCCTGGGTAGCAGCACGCAGTTTGGGGAGGGTCAGCGCCTCGCCGTGGTCCATCAGAGAGTGCTCCTTCAGCTGGCTGATGGTCATAGAGGAGAAGGGGCACGACAAGCACTTGTATGTGTGCTGCTCACCTGGAGGAAAACCGAGAAATGTAAGTAACAGAATCTGAAAAGTCTTTATAAAAAACATTGCGATAATAAACCAATCCAGCACCATAAAGAAAGCTATTCCCCTCGGAGCCAATCTGAAACAAACATGTCACTTAGTGCTCCTCGTAGTCTAATTAGCCCGATTTTGACTGAAGAAATATCAAGCTGCAATGTTTATTTTCATTGTCTTGAGGTATCACACATAAACATAATCCTTTTTCCAATACCTCAACGTGCACTTCCCTTGTAGGCAATTTGGAAAGTGTAGTACATTGTTATACTGCTTGTTGACTAGTAAACAAAAAAACTTTGAATGTAAACAGGGATATATTCAAACTGCCAGAGGTAGGTGAGTCTGAAGGGGCAAATTACATTATTGAGGAACTTTCACCATAATTAGCATGAAGGCAGGTGTGCAGGTTGGTGAGACGTACACATAGGAAGGAATTTTATACAATACCTTCTTTTAATTTCAAACTCACGATTAAGAGCCATGAATACTGACCACTTTCTTTGATTTCATACCATTACCTTATGTGACTGAGCAGCTTTGGCAACTGTGTGTTTAGCAGCTTTGACAACGTTTTGAAAGCACCGAACAGTGATTTATAACATCTTGCTTCCTACAGCTGTTTAATAAACTTGCTTAACAACCCTAATGCAAGCAGCATCCTGAAGAGATGCACCATAACAACCAAATCGGATCTGATAGTAACATAGCCAACCAGAAGTGGTTTATTAGGGAAAACTACTTCCTAATTGAACTATTTCTGGTGTGCATCAATCCAAAGTATCTTGGACTGTTTTCAGAGACAAGATAGGGAAGCACTAATCCAAATGAAATCACAACAGAATTGGTTTGTGCGAATAAACCACAGCAGTTGTTAACTCTCAGTGCTGCTATTGTTGCCTAAAAACAGACATTTGAGAGCCCTCAGATGCCCCTTGAAAATCTGCTTTTCTAGTCTGCCAGTTCTGAGATTGTTCCTTTTGCGTATGCACTTGGTTCCCAGGTAGGAGATTTTTTATATTTGCTTGAATGCGAATGTCTTTGTCTGCCATCTGGCTCCCTCAACAGCAACAAAACGATCACAGGCGGGAAAAAAATCACATTCAACCACGGACACATGTAGTCATGTTCCTTTGTACCGTGCTGAGTCCTTCATCACTTTATTCCCAAATAAACATAATTAACGATGAATTAATCTAGGCTATTTGTGCCTAAATACAAAAAGGATTCTATTTGATGAGCTTAATTAACTGTATTTAATGTTCTTGGTGAATGGTGAAGCTGCTCCTCCACAGCTGGCCATACTGGGCAGGATAAGCTAAGTCAAGCACAGCATCCTTATGTGGCAGATGATAAACAGGAGGCTGCTATTCTGGCCCGGGAATGTTAGTCACTGGCAACAGCTGTAAAATGAGATTTAATGAATGTATGTGTGTGTGTGTGTGTGTGTGTGTGTGTGTGTGTGTGTGTGTGTGTGTGTGTGTGTGTGTGTGTGTGTGTGTGTGTGTGTGTGTGAGTGTAGGTTTTTACCTGTGTGTGCCTTATGCAGGTGGCTCTTCAAGCGACTCACGTAGGCAGATTTAAAGGGGCAGAGTTTGCATTTGAAGGGTTTGTGGTGGCCGTGGTGAGACTGCACATGTCTGTCCAGACTGGCACAAAAAAAACAAAAGCAGAAGGGAGGATATGAGATAAGAGGATGAAAGACAGGGAAAAAGTAGATGGAAGGAGGAGAGAAGGATGGGAGAGAAAGAGAGAAAGTGACAATAATAGAGAGACAGCATACACTGATTTCTACAGCAGGCTGTTTTCCGCAGCATCAAAAGCGCTCTATTCTGTTTACCTCATAAACAACACATTTCCAAAGACTACAGAACAAGGAGCCGTGGGGTGAACTCATCTACCCACAATCCATTGGTGGGAGGGAGCGTGCGAGCGCCTGTGGGGGCAGTGGCTGTGTTTTTAATGCCAGACTCCTAGGTGGCATGGGAATGCGGCTTCTTTCTGGGTCAGGGCACATACAGTACAGAGGGATTACACCTGGGAGCTCAGAGGAGAGGAGGACTCTCGCTCTGTGTCTCTGTGATGGATACGACAAATCACACTAACAAAATGTTTGTCTCGCTGTAATGTTTGTCTTACTCTCCAAGGAGGCAGGACATCTGAAAAGATTGAGGATTCAAAGGGATTTCCACAGGGTTTAAAATTGTGGTCTGTGCAAATGGAGTTTAACATTTGCAGCTGGTCTACGATTGGTTATGTATGTAAGGATGAGAGTTTAAAATGCACAGCTTTTATTGTTTATACAGCTTATATAATATATGTTCTCTAATAATCTGCATGAGGGATTCACAGGAAATGAAGCATGCATGTAATCCAGTATTGTTGTTTGTAATTTTATCTCATTATATCACCCTCACTGTTCCTGAAGCCATATCACAGCAGCTTTGAGTTATGCCTACTGCATATAAAACATTTCCTCAATTCAATTGGAGCTCCATGGGATGGCTTTTATTTTGAAGCAGACACAGGATACTCAATTTTACTGATATTTAACAAATTAAACTTGCACTAACCTTAATGAAAAACACTTATGAAAGGTACATTCAGAATACATCACTGGATAAACAAGTTGAAACAAATAACATTAAGTCTAAATGTATGCGTTTAATTCATTCCTTATAAAGTCTCATCCTATACACAGGGGGCAGTCATGTGGATACATTGTTAGGATTGACTCCTCTCTACTCACTTATGTCTGAAGGGTGAGACGAACTGGCAGTACTGGCAGTTGTATTTGTCTTCTCTGCTGAACATTGCCATGGCTGAGTGGCTCCTCTCATGGGACCTCAGTCCCTGCATGGACATGAAGACTCGGTCGCACTGGGCACATGGGTGACCCCCCGCTGCTAATCGCTGCTTCAGCTCGCCCTCTGACACCACGGCCCTCGCCGCTGCCACCAGGGCCGCTCCTCTTCCTCCAACGGCCTCCCTCTCTGTTTCCAGTGTCTCTGCGGCAACATCAACAGATTCTGGGGAAACCATCATGGAGGGCGAGGGCCCCTCGAGGCCGTCAGCTTCAGCTGCTTCTTCCTCCTCCATGTCACCATTCGTCAGGGTCTCTGAAGGCAGGGTCAAGGGGACCTCGCTGACTTCCTGCTGCAAAACAAAGAGGAGAGGTCTCTGTTGATTTTGTCTGTCACAGCCTTTTTGTTATGCCAACCCACAATAGGGCAATGAAATGAGAGAGATTAAGAGTAACGAGTTATGTAGATTGTCCAATGTTGATACTTAATCAGCTTCCAGATGACAAAAATAGCTGTTCACTGAAGTATCACTTAGACTCTGCCGCTCTAACCATTTTTCCTAAATCAGGCAAATCATGTTAACAGCACATAAGCGACAGTTAAGCATCTGTCTAACACCTCTGGTTCTGCCTGTGCTCTATCAGCGCAATCATTTCCACTTAAGTGTTAGTTACAGCTCTCTCACTCACCCTGTGTAATGTCAATTGGATGCATTTGTGTTAAAGATCAACATGTGGTTATATTTTTGGCTTCAAAGCTTGTCTATGCAACATCTGTTGTTTTCCTAAAGCCGCTAAAAAAACCTGTCCAAAATACTTTAATCTGGAGTACGAGCCTCTTAATGAAAGTGTTTATAGTCCAGGACAAATGATGGAAAAACATGACCGGGTCAATTATAAGCAACCTGTAACATCTAAAAACAACTGAAACCCTGATCTGACACTCCCCCTAGAAAGGAAATGAAATGACACAAAACTTCATATAACAAAACAAATAAGGACCTAAAGCAGAAAACCTTGCACATTCGCACACCAACAAACAATCTAACTGCAAAGCAAAACTCCGTCCATTTCCTCTTCCTTCATCTGCTGGAGTGCTGGCTGGTTTCCGTTGTCACAAGTAGACGGGCGATCACTGTGACTTTTTTATTGCCTCGAGGAAGCTCATTGGCTCTGTGGAAGGACCTGACCCTGCATTTCATGTGGCCATAAATAAGATGTGGCATCCAAAGGCCCAACCTTTCCCTCCAGTCTGATCTGACGGCCCTCTCTTCATCCAAATGTATCAGAAACAATCGCATCCCTGGAGTTTAAACTGTAATCATGTCACTGTGATAAGCTAATCTCATTTTCACCTTCTTCCAAACATACAGTATGCTGGTAGAGGTGATCAAAATACACAACAAAAGTACTCAATATTTTGTAGCAGGCCTCAGTTGCAGAAGTGAGTACAGTACATGTTATAAGAGGAACCAAGCCTCTGTTTGGATGAGACGTTGGATCTTCAGGCCTGTTCCTCTCTCTGGCAGCCTCAGTGGAATACTAATGTTTGAATAGTAACCCGCCGCTGCACTAAAAGTTATGGCTCACTACTCTGTAACCCCCCCCCCCCTTTACTGCAATGGGACAGTGTTGTTTGCTTTCTCTGGGGGAAGCTGACAGACTGTCTACCCTCCGTCAGTAAGAAACAAAATGGGAAACAGGAACCAAGTCAAGTAAAACAGATCACTGCAGAGCATGTGGGATGAGGAGTGTGGACGAGAAAAACCTATACAATATAGAAATAATATTATTTAATAATATGAATAAATCCAACTCCATTTACCTTGACATGTCCCTCTTTGACCTCTCCATATTGGACGTGCTTCCTCAGGTGGTTGCAGATGGCTCGGAGGGTGGGGTGCATCTCTACACAGAAGTTACACCTGAACCCTATGGGAGCTTTATTTTCAGTGCTTTCCTGTTCATAGGGAAAGAATGACAAACAATCAGTTGTTATATTCACAGTATTTGTTTCTTTCAGTTTGACATCTTTTAAAAAAACATTTTTGAATCGATTTTAAGGACAATAACATTGTATAATCAAAACCATCTGATTTATTTAGTTATGGAATATACATGAAATGAGATTGTATGTGTTAACTTACTTACTATGAAACTATTTATAACACCTTATTATAACTGTTTTTCATTTTTGTTGACAGTTGAAGGGCAATTTGAAATCCACAATTATCCTTGTTTTGTTACTTAAGGTACTACTGCAATGATTGTGGGTTTACTGTCATGTTATGATAAATTAACAATACTCTCAATGATGAATGATGTTGGTACAACACCTTTGCAGCCCATGACAAGTAGTTAAGGAACAGCTATAGTATTATAGACAGTGGTAGCTTACAGCATAATAAGAGATGCATGCCTCAGATATTATTGATGAAGATTAAATTATGCTGATTTTATTCTTTATTTACAAGCTTTAAGGCAGACATGTATCTATGCTTACCTTCTCAGGTTTGGTCTCGGGTTCTGTTGCTTTCTGTTTGCTGAGCAGCTGCCTCCTCCTCTCCTGCCTCATGGCCCTTTTCTGAAACTCCTCATTGTGGTTCAATAGATGTTTAGCCAGATTTGGGAGAGTCAGGAACTTCAGCTCACAGTGAGAACACTTGTACAACTCAGAGTCCTCGTCCCCGGGACCTGGCGACACCACAAAGTCCCTCTTCAAGTCATTGCTGTGGTGGTCGCTGTAGTGCATAGAGAGCAGCTCGCCTGTACTAAAGGACAACCGGAAGCATTTCAAACACTTGAATGGCAACCAATCCACCTCTCCGTCCTGCTCGGGTTCAGGTTGAACTTCCAGCACTTCCTTTTCGTCTTCTGCCATTTCACTGACAGCAACCTTCTCGGGTTCTTTGGCATAGATAACGGTAAAGTAGCGGCCAAGCTTGCTGGCGTGCTGCTTCTTGGGGAAGACACCTGGGTGGCGTTTAATGTAGTGAGAGACAATGCTCTTCCTGCTGAAGGCCTGAAAGGGGCAAAGAGAACACTTTCGTCTCTCCACAGCCAAACGCAAGTCTTCACTCATTTCTGTGTTTTCCGCTTCTGGCGGCGGGGCTGCTATCACTTTGATAGGCGTTTCAGTCAAAGTCTTGGAAGCAGCCAGACAATGGGTATAATAGGCATCAATATCGTGCCGCTTCTGGTAGTGTGCTGCCAGACCTTTGCGTATAGGGTTTGTGTATGGGCACAGAGCACATTTAAAGACATTGTTTTTACCCTCTGGCTGTGCGCGGACGTTGTTGTGCTTGATACGGTAGTGCCGAGCGATGCCTTTCCTGGTGGAGCAGAAGTATTTGCAGAGCTGACACTTGAACATAGCATGTTTCTCTGTCTTATTGACGGGTAACTGGGCGAGGGCAAGGTCCAACTGACCGACCTCCTGGACTTGTGCTGCACTTGATATATTACCACCACTGCATTCCGCTACTGGCTCTCTTTCTTTACCGGGAGTGAAATATGTCATAGAAGCAGAAAAGATTTCAGAGGCAGACTGATTGTGATATTTCTCATAGTGGATTTTGAGTTTCTCCAGTGTCCCATGAGTGTACGTGCACATTTTGCATCTGTATGCCCCGTAGCCTTGCCTTTGAGTTTTGCACTTGTCATCTCCCTCATTTACGTCAGGAATTTGCTCGATATCGTCTGCAAAGTCTTCCGCAGTGACTTTCACTAATGGGTGTCTCTTTTGATAGTGAGTTAGAACACCGTGGATTCTGGAGTTAACATACGGACAGTGACGACATTTATACACAGAGCTGGGGTTGATGTCGGCCTCCTGTGCAAAATCTGCAGCCTTTACTTTCATTCCTGGGTGCTTCTTCCCATAGTGAGTGAGGAGGCCATGGAGACTGTTGTACTCTGATAGACATACAGTGCACTGGTAAGTATTGTTAGAGAGGGATAGACGTGGGTGGGGAGGATGTGGGCTTTCTTGAGGTGTGGTGACAATGACCAGCGCGCCATCATCTTCAACAGGTTGGCATTCGAAAGACATTTGTTCTTTGACAACCTGCTGGTTTATATTTTCATCTGAGCCATTTCCTTTGATAATATCCAAAAGCACAGATTCATCCCCTTTAATGGCCCAAGGGTGGACTGCCTGATAGTGACTAGTGATGTCCCATATTGTACAGGCCTCAAAGGCACAGTCTCTGCATTTGTAATGTTTAGTTTCCATATTGCCCCCTTGTTGGGTCTCCGGACCAGCCCACAGCTTGCTGGCCATGTAAGTGTAATCCACATTGTGCTCAGGATGGCGTCTTTGGTAGTGGAGCAGCAGACCCTGGGGTTCAGCGTGGGAGTAGATGCACCACTCACAGTGGTAGCCAGCCTCCAGGACGCCATCTTGGTAAGCCCAGTGTAAAATGGTCATAGCTGTGGCTTTAACAGTGGGGTGCTCTTTCTTCAGATGTTTCTTCAGGGCATAGATGTAGGGGGATGTGTAGGTACAGTGTCTGCACTTCAATGAGCGCAGTGACGTAGTGTTTTCCGGGTCCGGAGGGGCTGGGATCAATGCAGAGGAGACTGAACTCGACTGAACCATCTGTGCACGCTCGCGCTGACTCCGGACAACTGCAGTGTGACGACGCACAAGGTCAGCGTTGGCCTTGGTCTCCTTATGCTTCTTCTGGTAATGGATTAGCACTCCTTTTACAGTGCGGTTGCCATAATCACAGTGCTGACAAAAGAACAGCTCGTCCTCACCTTTCTCACCACTTCCTGGTTTCGGGCTCGTGTTGTTAGACCCATCATGACCGTTGTTTTGAAACTGCTTTAAAAACTGTTTGGGAGCTGCAATTTGAAGTTCATCCATTAATTTCATCAAACCAGGGGTTGGGGTGCCATGTTTGATATATTTTGCCGTCACTTTTACTTCAGGGTGTCTCTTTTGATAGTGGACCAGCACACCAACAACAGATCTGTTACTATACACACAATGTTTACAGTAGTACATCTCTTCATCCGAACCATACAGCGCTGTGCTCTGTTGTTTTGGAGGCGTTGCCATGCTTATATTATGTGAAGAGTTTGCAACAGACTGCGATTGATCCACCGTGATGACCTTCATGGTTTTCTGTATACGGAAATAAGAAGCCTTTTGCTCTGGGTGTTTCTTCTGATAGTGGACCAAAACAGAGTGCATGTTGGGGCTAGCAAAAGAACACACATCGCAATCATAGACAACAACATTACCACTAATAGATTCTTTAAGGTCTGCCTCGGCATTAGGTTCAGGGGTCTTGGGGGCGGTTTTCGGCACTGGACTGGAGGACGACCTTGGGGTTGACGTGGCTGAGTTCAAAATCTTAGGGCCCGAGTTTAATATTTCCCTCAGGGTTTGAGATTCACCCGTTTTTGGGGACTGCTCCACTACATAGCTAGAGAAGATCATAGCATTGTTTATTTTCACTGTAGGGTGCATTCTTTGGTAGTGGGGCATTAGGCTCCTGACATTGGGGCTTGTGTACGAACAAAAGCGGCACATGTATACCAGATTTGGTTGGTTGAAGTTGAGCACATTGCTTGCTTCAGGGTGGTGCTCCATGTAGTGTTGATGCAGATCATTGTAATTTGTGTATTCGATGTAGCACTCTAAGCAGCGGAAGACTGCACTCTGGTCCTCTGAGTCCAGGATGTACTTAAAGCTGAACTTGATGTAAGGGTGCATCCTCTGGTAGTGGGTGCTGACGCTACGAGCTGATTTGTTGTGGTAATCACAGTGTTTACAGTAGAATCGTGCTATTCCTACTTCCTCTGGATAATCAGCGTTCTCTTGGATAGCACTGTCGCTGGGGTCAGCAGAGATGTTTTCACTATCATCCGATAGAGTCATTGATATAGGAATGTTTCTAGGTTTTGACTTAGGGTTGCTTTTTCTTTTTCCTATTCTGCCTCCCTCTTGAGAAGTCATTGAATCTCTTGCATTAAGCTGTTGTGTGTTATAAGTGAAGACAGGGTTTTTATTGTCATGGTTTCCACTGTCTGCCTCAGCGCCGGCTTGATTTTCTCCTGCGTCTTCATCATCCATGTCATCTAAGTTTATGATCATGTCCTGTTGGCTTTGGCTTATCTTACTTTGAAGGTTACTGGCAATTTCATCAATTCTAGTTCTCTTCTTAACTGAGGACAAATCCAAAGGCAAGTCGTTAATGGACTTTCTGGCTCTTTTCCCTGTTACTAAGGGCTTTTTGGTGGCAAGTCCTAAAATGGAGGTCTGAGTTTTTTGTAGAAAGATTGGAGAAGCGTCCACATCAGAGTCCTGCTGGTCAGTCAGCTGGCTTTCAAAGGCAGAGGGATCTAGGTCATCACAGTAGGAATGCTTATGCTGCTGGTGAACCCTCAGACCTTTCAGAGTGGTGGTGGAGAAGCTGCAGAGCGTGCAGCGATGAGGATTCTGCTGGTCGTTTGGTGTGCTGGTTAACTTTTTTCCATTGACTTTGGAACTAACACTACCCCCATTAACTGGCTCTGCAGCAGTGTCATTGTGAGAATCTGGACTATCACTTGTTAGGTCCATGGTGTCTACATCTGAGGAAATGTGGCTCTGTTTGTGCGTGCCTAGTTTGAGAGGGCTGGTGCAAATGAATGGGCATTCATCACATTTATACACTGTGGTTTTGCCAGAAAGATGAATGTTTTCAATGTGGCGGGAGATGCTCCGCCTGTGCATGGTGAGGAAGGAACAGAAGGGGCACTGAAATCGGTTCATGTACTTTCTAAAGGGTATTCCTTTAGTCTCCAGTAATTTATTATCCTCATCAGTTAAAAGCTGCTTTGCATCTGCTGACAGGGTCCCAGTATAGCTGGGATCATCCATATCACCTAACTCTTCTTCATCATCATCATCCTCTAAGCTGCTGTGAGAGTCCTCGTCATTGACAGCGTCGGCGTCCATCTCTACGATACTTTTGGAGACATCAGAGGAAGAGAACCTCTTGGACAAAATAGAGGAACCTGTGCTGTTGGGTGCTACTGCATTCATCTGTGTGTAATGAAAGGATGAGATCTCTTGGACTGTTTTCTCCAAGGTGTTTTCTGATGTTGTTTCTAATGGCTCTTTCTTTTCACCAACATCAATGGAAGTTATCTTTAATCTAGTCTGGCTTTGGGAAGCGGAGGGAGAATCTGGTTTGGGTGAGCTTGCACTGGCCTCCCTTTCCAGCTCTGCAATGCTGGAAACTATCTTGACCTTGTCACTGTGTTCCTTCACCACATGATCAGTCCAGCTGTCCTTCTGGTCAGTTTGATATTCGCACCATTCACAGGCAAATGTTCCCTTCATGAGTCCACCGGCTGAGTCCGATTCCTCTCCGGTCTCAGTGTATTCTGAAAGATCTCCAGCACTCTCTGCGGGAACCTTATTATGATACATTAGTTGGTGTTTCATTATCCTTGCTTTACGTGGAGACTTGTATGTGCAATACTGACAGGAGTACACTTTTGAATGGTCGTTTTGCATTATGACGGTGTAGCCGGGCTGCTTATCTCCCTGCGACGAGATACTTGCATCTGAATCTTCCTCCACAACATCATGCACCTTTTTGGTGTGGTTTCTCAAGAATGACTTTGATCTGAAGTAACGGACACAGAACTTGCACTGGTAAAATGGTATGTGGTTTTCAGCTGTCTGCTTCTGTGGTGTTTGGTTGGAATTGTCAGTAGAGTTGGGGCCTGAAAAAAGATGAGAAAGTGTGAGAGATTTCTGCTCTAATTTAAAATGCCAGTTTCTTTAAGATAATAAAACCAGCAACAACTCATAAATAATATGCTCCTCGATGAAATATAAAACCATCCTAGTATGCAGAGTTATTTGTTTCCTAATCCTCAACAAATTAATCTGTAACATCTGATTCAATGTAGTTGACATACTCATTCCAGCTTTAGGAGACGTATAATCCTTTTCATCCTTGTCCTCATATTCCACCTCCTTTTCATCCTCGCCTTTGAGAGAGCCAGACCCATCTGCATCTGCAGGCTGCAGGAAAACGGTGTGCACGTCCTGAATGTGGGTCTTCAGGTCCTCGTATGACTCTGCACGGAAGTCACAGCCGTCACACTGCAACATCTCCATCACTGAAACCTGGGAGCACTCCCTGGAAAATCAGGGAAACCTGCAAAGAAAAAAAAATAGAGAGAAATCATGAGGACATGCAGCATTACATGAGTTTAAACAAGAATACAAATAATTCATAAGAATCAAGGTAAAATACCACATGAGCCATTTAGAGTTCAAGTAAGTCAAATAGTATTTTCTACAGAAACGAGACCCATATGTACTGTAGGCTGCAGAGCAATTTCAAAACAGGAGAAATATCATTCTGTAATATACCAATATTCAGTTTAATGAACATGCCCTTCCATAAACATGAGCTTGGTGATAATACAGCATGATTACTGATGGGATTCCTGCTGTGAACCAAGAATAATCAAGTGAAGGATGGATGACACACGTTTCACAGAACCATTAAGACTATGGCCAGACAAATATACAATGCTTTGAAATGCATTATGATTATGTTTTCAAAAGCCAGCCTTTTCAAGTTGTATTTGCAAGAATTTGCTACAAAATATAACATGTTGTTGGAAATATGGCCCCTCAAGTAAATGTGACTGTGATTGCAATTATAATTATTCAGACATAACATTTGTATTTCCTTATGATTGATTTGTTATTGAATAATGCATAGGACAAATTAAAATAGCACATTTTTACTTCTAATACAACTAAATCAATAGTCAAGTATGTCACTGGTTGTCATTGGTCCGGCAGTGGCTCAGTTACTAGGGGCTTGGACTGTGAGCCGTAGGGTCGCCGGTTCAAGTCCCCGAGCAGACCTAAATATGGAGTGTGGACTTCTACTTCTACCTCCTGCCCTGCCGTGGTGCCCTTGAGCAAGGCACCAGACATCCCCCTTCCCCCCTCACTCCCATTGCTCCCCGGGCACTGTACAATAGCTGCGGTTAAAAGCAGAGAACAAATTTCACTGTGTGTGCTGTGTGCTCTGCATGTGTGACCATTAAAGAGGGTTTCATCCCTCCCTATTCTCTCTATCTCTCTCTCACTGAAATGTTGTACTGCAAAAATTATATTCTCAAAACTTATTATTTAAAACTGTAACAAATAACCACTGTCTCATTATGAAAACAAAGCCACACTGAGATACTCACAAATCTTTATAACAAAATAATATTTTCCGTAAAACAATGCTGTCAAGAAACTCTGATAGAGATCCTCATCAACATGACGAAGAGGAGAATTCAGCAGATGCTGATGTTACTCAGAATACTAAGAAGGTCCCATTTTTTTTAGCATGGCATCAATCTAAGAACAATGGAGGGACTGCAGAGGGATTATGGGCTGATTTTTCCCATTTGTATTACCTTGGGATAAGCAACAGCTGGAGAGCAGCCCCACAGCTCAGTATTTAGAGCAGACTATTCCATCAGATTGTATCAACTGCTAGTCTGAAATAAGATTGAATGAATCAACAGAGAGATGAAGGCTTATGTCTCTGGGCTGCAGTTTGGACTTGGCCAGAGAAATGTAGTTGATGATGTGCCCATCATTTCACAGCTATTTCATCATCGCTGGCCATTTTATCTTGAAAAAATATAAAATAACTAAATTGAACATGTAACTCACACTAGTTATACGATGGGCACCTAAAGGGCACCCTTTTGGTTCTTGAATAAAAACCTAATTTAGTGGGAATGCTGTTAACAGCATTCCAACTAACTGTTATTCTACGCACGAAAAGTTTATTATTATTCCGCCGACTTATTTTGGCCCTCTTCTCCTCCCGCATTGGACATCGCAGAAACTCCATTCAAACATCAAAACGTTCAGCTTGGTCGGGAATCGATGGCTATTACTTTTCTCATTCATAACTTTCATAATTCCAGAGATACATCCCATAATACATCAACATTTTAACGTTGAAGTCAATGGAGAAAATCTTCAGACTTCAACAAATCTTCATGCAATTCAACTGCTAACTGTTCATTCATACTTTCACTCAGACACCTCATTCCAACTTTAAAATGTTACACATCTTTCTGGCATTATTCGTGTAAAACAACTTTTAAATCTGATTCTTCCTTTTAGAGATATTAAACATTGTTCAGACCTTGTTTTAGAGGTTTTCTTCACATTTTAACATTAACTAGAGTGTGTGATGTCACAGCTAGAGTAGACAGCTTGAAATTCGCATTCATATTTCTTTTTAAAACTGCCATAATTCCCAATCCCTACATTCTTGACACATCATTTTTAATGATAAACGTAGGAAAACATCTCGTAGCTTGAAAAATGACAAATGATTAGGCAAAAAAAATTAAACAAAGTGCCTCTTGAGGGCATGAAGTGACAAAAATGTTCAACATGTCTCCATTAAAGCCCATCGTAATTTCAGGCAGATATTTCCTCACAGCACAGCCGCACACCTTTAGTTAAACTGCCAAAAAGGCCACATTATTAACCCGAAAGTACACAAACATTACACTTCAGATACTCAACTTCCTTGATATGCTTCACATTTTGAAATTTCACAGATATCTGTTACGGTTCTTCCACAAAACGTTCACATGTAAGAGGTTCATGCTCTCATTCAGAACAGTGAAGCCTTTGAAGTCTAGGCACCTTGTTAGCTCAACTATAAACACCTGTGCAATGGAACACGATGATGTCATCACTCCAACTGACATGCTCAGAGCAGACTTCAGATAGCAGTGTGCAAACAGTCCAGCCGTGAAGACATCTACGGGATAGTTTTGAGATTTCTTCGAATGCCGTTGCCATGGCAACACAATGCTCGCCTTGAAACACGGTTTTCTCATAACTTCAGTGACAATACTCCAGCCCAGAACTTCACAGGTTTGGTAACGATGCAGCCATCCACGCATCTAAGCGTAGTATGGGGTGTCATCAAATGCCGTTGCCATGGCGACGGACCACTCGCCATGAAACACGATGTGGCTTTAAGTCCCATCGACACGGTCCAATCGTCCCCCAATTTCACTTGTATATCACCGGTCCATGCCTCAACAGCTCTACGCCAAATCTGAGATCTCACCATATGCCGTTTCCATGGAAACGCATCCCTCGCCATAAAACATGATGTCGCTATAACTCCTATGAAATTTTAAAAAAGTGCTCAAACTTCACGTGTGCTAACAGTCCAGCCGTGAAGACCATCTACGGGACAGTTTTGAGATTTCTTCAAATGCCGTTGCCATGGCAACACAATGCTCGCCTTGAAACACGGTTTTCTCATGACTTCAGTGAAACTGCTC
>NW_011335547.1:23748-27031 GCF_000735185.1 Notothenia coriiceps | reverse complement strand
CAAACACTACTTATAAATGGTAATAACAGATAAACTAATAATGGCAGCACAGTTTTGAATGATATCATGGACAGGCTCTAATCATCAGCAGTGACCAGGTGTCGATGGGTAAAAAGAATATTTGAATCTGAAACAAAAGCCTTTCTTTACTTTTTCTGGTTTCAAAGTCTCTCAGTTGTATCTGGTAAAGGGAAAGATTAAAGGTTTGGTGCCAAAATAAATATGTCTTGCTGCTGCTTGGCTTGGCCCATACTTGCATCAGCAGATATCGCAACGAGGTTTTGAGCCTTTAGATATGAAGCAACTGAAAGGCTGTCAGACTGTTATAGACAGGTATTGTCAAAAACAGCCAAGACGTTTTTTAGTAGTATGTGATGTAAATGCATAAAATAGCAATGCAAAGATTTGATAAACTTCCTTCACTATTTATATTTACTTATATATACGCCAAATAGAGGAAGTGATTTTTTTTTTTAAAACAGTAAATGGCATATATATTTTTAAAATGGTGTACGGCAACAAATAATTTATAGTCAACTGTGATTCATTTTTAATAGAAAACATATTTGATATATATATAAATCTGCTATTTTGTTTTTGTTCATACTTAGCAATTTCCCCCCCTCACTTATCTGCACTATCTGCTGTTGTAGTCATGTACATTTTCCGTTGCGGGACAGATAAAGGATTTCTGATCTGAAATTGATGTAATGGTAAAACATTGATTTATCTTTATTAATACTTTTCTAGAATCACATACATTTGACAGAATATATCAATATGATATTGCGACATTGTGCAAAGGAACACTGCGTAGATTCAGAGTCACAGAGGCTTTTTGTTGTTGCACATTCAGGAAAAGCAGGTTGTGCTGTTATATGTTCATTAAACTCACAACAGAAAGTGTGACCACAACGTAGAGCACTGGGAGGCCTGCACACACTGTTGGAAGACAACGTCTCAGTGGGTGATCCATTGAAGTAATGGTGCTTTGTCAATTTGATATTAAGGGATAGGCTCACTTTGCACTAGTGCTTTTAACATCACCCATGTTAATGTGCAATTGGAGTGCCTCATTCAAACAAATTACAAAAAGGGCCTATCAATTACTTTCTGTTGTATATCTGCAGTTGTATTGTCAGTTCAAAGCCGAAAGATATTTAGTTTAATATGACGTCAAAGAGAAAAAAGCTCTATATTCAAGTGGCATCCTCTGAAATGTGACTATTTAATAGTAAACCGAAAGACAAAATCAACAATTCATTGAAAATAAATAATGTGCTTGCTGCTGTCCAACTTTAGTGCCCGTGACGTGTCTCTCCTTCACAGTAAAAGCCTTTCTTTGCTGGTATTTTACCTCTTTAATTTTAAGCTATTTCGTTCCATCATTTTTTCTACAATTGCACTCCCTTATGCTCTAAGCTCTTTAATAGCTAGTTTTTGTTATTGTAAAACGTATGCTTTATGCATTTACAGTGGGGGAAAAAAGTATTTAGTCAGCCACCAATTGTGCAAGTTCTCCCACTTTAAAAGATGAGAGGCCTGTAATTTTCATCCTAGGTATACCCTCAACTATGAGAGGCAAAATGAGAAAAAAAATCCAGAAAATCACATTGTCAGATTTTTTAAGAATTTATTTGCAAATTATGGTGGAAAATAAGTATTTGGTCAATAACAAAAGTTCATCTCAACACTTTGTTGTATACCCTTTGTTGGCAATGACAGAGGTCAAACGTTTTCTGTAAGTCTTCACAAGGTTTTCACACACTGTTGCTGGTATTTTGGCCCATTCCTCCATGCAGATCTCCTCTAGAGCAGTGATGTTTTGGGGCTGTTGCTGGGCAACACTGACTTTCAACTCCCTCCAAAGATTTTCTATGGGGTTGAGATCTGGAGACAGGCTAGGCCACTCCAGGACCTTGAAATGATTCTTACTAAGTAGGGCTGCAACANAAAATGTGATAGTAATGTTAACTAGAGAATGCAATTCCTGAAGAAATTGCTAGTGGGAATGCTTTTTCAGCATAGCAGTTTAGCGTCAGATTTTCAGCATAAAGCATTCCCACTAGCAATTTCTTCAGGAATTGCATTCTCTAGTTAACATTACTATCACATTTTAAACATTTCTGGAAGCATATGTTTAGATAAAAGCTGGTAACTGTGGTACATGCCATTATAAAAAAAAAATCAAAGCTATTGTATTGGAAATATGCTCCCAAATAACACATGAGTTTAAGTCTAAAATGCAGGAAGGTAGATTATATTAAAGTTATTCCAATGCTTGTTGTATGTCTCAGATTGAAAAAGTCAACAAAAGTTATCAATAATTTAGTGCTGGTATCAATCGTTATTCAGCTTAAAGAAAGAGATGGATGCTGAATATCTGTGAATTGGTACCTCCCAGAGTCTATACAATAACAGTTACGTATATTAACAAGCTGACATTCATAATAAGGCTCCCATTCATATTCAAGCTGCTCATATCCAAGGCCCATTCACAAAGACACAACTAACTCTAACTTTATTTCCCCGCTGTGGGACTCATAAAGGACTTCTGATTCTGAACATGGAGGATCTGTAATGGTATGAGTATGGCAACAGTATGCAGAGTATGTAGAAGGACATCTTTCATTAAATAAAGTTAAATGTAACTTAGTAGTGAAAATGATAAAACACTGCACTATCCAAACTAAACACACATGTTGTTGAAAGCCATATATCTTTATAACGAGTATTCATTTGTGTATTCTATTAGGCAAAGACAGAAATATGTTTGCATGTATTCAAAGAGGATTAATACTCCACTGTGCGAGCATGACCTTCACATCACAGAGACGCCATGATTCGTGTCTGTGATCAATAAATACAATGTTACCAGCATCACCTCTACTTATCTTCTTATATTCTTCTTAGGAGGCTTTAGAGTGAGATTGGCATTAATATATCAACACTATTCGCTTTCCTTTAGGGCATTGTGAATTATAGAAAACACTTTTATTTTATTCAGCCAGATGCTGTGTTTTGTAGAGCTAGGGCAGGAAATATATATTTCTATAATTATTGCTCGATATTATGTAAAAAATATACAATAAATTCTTTAATTTTAAGTCAATAGGCAGGTCAACAAAATATGCAACTAAGTAGAAGGTAAGGAAATATACCACGCAATGAGCCTCTTGTTTCACTTTGGTCCTAGATCTTTCTTAAAGATTAACTTAAAATGCTGTGTTTTTCTCAAGATCGAAGAATGCATGGAATAAATACATTTGTTGGGGCGGGGGGG
>NW_011335547.1:19325-23727 GCF_000735185.1 Notothenia coriiceps | reverse complement strand
TGTATGTCTTCCATTTTCTAATAATTGCTCCCACAGTTGATTTCTTCACACCAAGCAGCTTACCTATTGCAGATTCAGTCTTCCCAGCCTGGTGCAGGTCTACAATTTTGTTTCTGGTGTCCTTTGACAGCTCTTTGGTCTTGGCCATAGTGGAGTTTGGAGTGTGACTGTTTGAGGTTGTGGACAGGTGTCTTTTATACTGATAACGAGTTCAAGCAGGTGCCATTATACAGTTAACAAGTGGAGGACAGAGGAGGCTCTTAAAGAAAAAGTTGCAGGTCTGTGAGAGCCATAAATCTTGTTTGTTTGTAGGTGACCAAATACTTATTTTCCACCATAATTTGCAAATAAATTCTTTAAAAATCAGACAATGTGATTTTCTGTATTTTTTTTTCTCATTTTGTCTCTCATAGTTGAGGTATACCTAGGATGAAAATGGCTATAGGCAGAAAGTGCTTTTATGTGGAATAATGTGCTCAAATGGCAGGTGAACATTGTAACTGTGGGGAATACTGAGAAAAGGGAGAGGCACATTGATGAGATTGTCATAGAAACGTATTTACACAGATAGGCAGTGTGCACATTGCAACTTTATGTCAAAGACCAAAGGGTGATGTCAAGGGAACTTTATCAACTTCTAATATACAGTGTATTTTTTTTTCTTTTAAGATTTATCATGACGTTGCTTATCTATGAGACATTGTGGTGCTTTAAACGTTTTCTCCTATAGCTTTATATCTGTCTATACAGAGCAGGTGAGCAGCTGAACAACTGTTCAAATACTGACCCATTACAATATCCTTGCAAACATCCTGCAACGTTTAGACTTGTGTATGACAGGTGCTGTTTCAATTCGTAGTTTCTCGTATATTCATGTTATTTGTAGATGAACTGTTAATCAAAAATATCAGATACGTGTGTTGAGTTCTCCTGGGCTGGTGACATCAGAGGAAGGGAGTAGCCTTGACGATCATCAGCTCTCTATCTCCTGTTTGAGTAAGAGGCCAAATTCTCTCTGTCACTGTGACGTAACATTTTCTCTTTATCACTATGAGATCTTCCTCTGCTGAACACATGTTGTGGAAAAACTTCAGAATATGAAGCTTTATACATTTACCTTTACTCTTCCTTCTCTCTCTTTTTTAATAACTGTCTTGAAAGTAAAAATGTATTGATTTGTCTCTGATGTCATCTCATCTCTTCAGAAAAAATCGATGCCCATGGCTCTGGCTATCTTCTGTTATTGTCTCTGTATTTTTCGTTTAAGAAGTAGGCTGTCATTTTTAATCAATGGGTCATTAATTATTGAGGGTGTACAGGTTGACAAGAGGCACATCCTGTCTTGCTGACAGATGAATTATCTGGAGCCAGGATGCTCAACATATAATGATGATAATAATAATAATATATGGCATATTTTCTCTCTCTACCGGCATGAGATGGTAGCGCTCACCAACAGTTAAGGACAAAACCTCTGTACTTCTAATCAGCTTAATGCTGGCTTATTCAAAGGCCCTCTTTCAGACAGAGCAGCTGCTGTCAGCCAGTTTGAGTGGAGGGTGTGACTGCTGGCAGAGCTCACTGATGCAGAGAGACCGGTTGGTGATTAACAAATGTCGGTAGACTTTGGAATCTGGGGAGCCCAGTCTGATGCCTTTGTGCTCAGTTGAATTCCACTGAAGGTATTCCAGGTGGCTCTGTCAGGCTCTCTCGCTGCCTTCCTTTTCCTCCCACCCTTCCCCTTCAGGCTCCCCTTCTGCGTCTCTCTGCTTCCTTCTCCTCAGGGTTTCAGAGCAGCTCTGAGATAAAGAAGTTGAGACATGCCTCACATTTTTAGACCCCCTCGTGGAACGTAGCTGGCAGTTTCTCTCCACAGTGTCGGTGCTTGCTCTGACCTAATCTGTCTTTCTTTGGAGCGGGGATTGCAGCATTTCACTGGAAATCCCTTCATGTGAGAGATAATGTCCCTGAGAAATGAAATGACCGGGCGAATTCAGGCTGGCGAGAGTGTGAGATGTTTTCTGCTGAGCTGTGTGGGCAGAGGGCTTGGGTACAGCCCCGTGCATCTGGCAGATAGATTTCCGTCAGCAGCTCTCCAGTGTCAGGCGGCCTGCCTTTGAGGAAGAGGATCAGATCTGTGGGTCCATGTTGTGTGCTGGCTGAACACCTAAGCGCACATAGTCAGCTCCTAAAATGGCTGCCCTTGAAGCTCGGCTCAGAGGAGGATCTGAGCAGCTCAGTCTCTGCCTGTTCGAGCCCCAGCTGACTAGATGAAAGCAGTTACACAATCTCACCCATTAACTTGGTGTGGCACGGGGACTGTCTGGCTGAAAAGACACAGCTAAGGCAGATGGTGGTTGTGTAGGAGGCTTTTTTTTTTCTCCCCGGGCATTCCTCTTCCCTTCTCCCAGAAAGGATTCACTTGATATCCATGTCAAGGAACCTGGCATTAGGAGGCAACTTTGTTCAAAACAGCAGTGAACTGCCAAGAGAGCAGGGTGGGGCCCCGTGGTGAGGCTGTAACCTGACCCCGAGCAACAATGGATCCCCTGGTTGCTCAGGGACATACTGGCAGCTCGGCCGGCTCACATGGAGCTCTCCACTCTCTGGCCAGTTGGGTGTGGGAAGCAGGGCGGGATTCCCAACTGTCTCTGGCCTGATCTCACTTGAAATGTCATTGTTTCGAGTGTCCAGCTCAGTGAACTGAATTTGATCCTGGTATTAAAGCTACACTTCACTATATCTCTGTTCAAATCAAAGCTGATTTCGTTAGACAATCAAAAAAAAAAATAGTAATTCGTAACTTGTCTCGTTGGGTTTTATAACGAATATTACAACTCTGTCAATGTAAAATGTTTTATTTTTACCTTAAAAGAGTGATTTTCTGAAAATGTTATCCTTTTAGAAAATGGGCAGACTTTCCGAAAGGGNGCTAGCACGTTATACTTTCAAACCCATGCACGTACTATGTGGCCTAACTTTTTTTATTCACTTTGAACTCGGCCAAATGGAGTTTAATGCTTTGGGATTAAAGTTAGGCCACATAGTACGTGCATGGGTTTGAAAGTATAACGTGCTAGCCTGCTGTAATACATCGTATAGCTGGCTGGTCTACCTGCATGTGCCATCCGGCCTCTGCAGCTCATCCAGAATGCAGCGGCTCGTCTGGTCTTCAACCTTCCAAAATTCTCCCGACACCACGCCGCTCCTCCGCTCCCTTCACTGGCTTCCGGTAACTGCTAGAATCCACTTCAAGACAATGGTACTTGCGTACCATGCTGCGAATGGATCTGCCCCTTGCTACATCCAGGACATGGTTAAACTGTACACCCCAGCACGTGCACTCCGCTCTGCATCAGCCAAACAGCTTGCTGCACCCGCACTGCGAGGGGGACCCAAGTTCCCATCAGCAAAAACATGTGGGTTTGCTATCCTGGCTCCAAAATGGTGGAATGAGCTCCCCATTGAAATCAGGACAGCAGATAGCTTGCTCATCTTCCAGCGCAGACTGAAAACTCATCTCTTTCGACTCCAATTTGAGCGATATAATTACTAACAAAGCACTTACAGTGGGGCAAAAAAGTATTTAGTCATCCACCAATTGTGCAAGTTCTCCCACTTAAAAAGATGAGAGAGGCCTGTAATTTTCATCCTAGGTATACCTCAACTATGAGAGACAAAATGAGAAAAAAAAATACAGAAAATCACATTGTCTGATTTTTAAAGAATTTATTTGCAAATTATGATGGAAAATAAGTATTTGGTCAATAACAAACAAACAAGATTTCTGACTCTCACAGACCTGTAACTTCTTCTTTAAGAGCCTCCTCTGTCCTCCACTTGTTAACTGTATTAATGGCACCTGCTTGAACTCGTTATCAGTATAAAAGACACCTGTCCACAACCTCAAACAGTCACACTCCAAACTCCACTATGGCCAAGACCAAAGAGCTGTCAAAGGACACCAGAAACAAAATTGTAGACCTGCACCAGGCTGGGAAGACTGAATCTGCAATAGGTAAGCAGCTTGGTGTGAAGAAATCAACTGTGGGAGCAATTATTAGAAAATGGAAGACATACAAGACCACTGATAATCTCCCTCAATCTGGGGCTCCACGCAAAATCTCACCCCGTGGGGTCAAAATGATCACAAGAACGGTGAGCAAAAATCCCAGAACCACACGGGGGGACCTAGTCAATGACCTGCAGAGAGCTGGGACCAAAGTAACAAAGGCTACCATCAGTAACACACTACGCCGCCAGGGACTCAAATCCTGCAGTGCCAGACGTGTCCCCCTGCTTAAGCCAGTACATGTCCAGGCCCGTCTGAAGTTTGCTAGAGAGCATTTAGATGGGTCCAGAAGAGGCCAAAATATAATTTTTTGGTAAAAACTCAACTAGA
>NW_011335547.1:0-19265 GCF_000735185.1 Notothenia coriiceps | reverse complement strand
TAAAGAAAGGCTTTTGTTTCAGATTCAAATATTCTTTTTACCCATCGACACCTGGTCACTGGTGATGATTAGAGCCTGTCCATGATATCATTCAAAACTGTGCTGCCATTATTAGTTTATCTGTTATTACCATTTATAAGTAGTGTTTGAGTAAAGTTAATTATTTTGTTTGTATTCTATAAACTACTGACACCATTTCTCTGTGTTGGAATTCAACAAATGCTGGAATGGAATGTCTGCCTTATGTAGAGATTGAGATTTAAGAAACATTTGGAATGATCTCTTAATTTGTTCCAGAGCTATATTACGGTTACAAAGTCATTTGTGGACAATAGTAATTTTGCAGAAAAGTAAACAAATGGGTATTATTCAAATAGTCTTTATGCATGAAACTAATTCTGATTAATTTCCTCATAAACTGAAAAAGTAACTGAATATTTATGGGTTTGATACTGCAATTTGAAGATATCACCTATGGCTCTAGAAAGTTGTGATTGACATTTTGTATAATACTTTGTGACATTAAAGACCAACACTTAGAATACAATGGAGATAATAATAACCAGATGTATCAATGTAAAAGCTACAGACCACACTTCAGATGTTTGTGTTTTGTGTGTGTGTTTCAGGGAGCACACAAAGTATTTTAACTACAACAGTAGTTTCTTTTTTGTGCAGCCCTTTCATCCAAGCTCTTTTAGTATACCTTTATTCTCCCTACTTACATTTTGACTTTAAATTACACCGAAATGATGTGAAATGCTCATTATCCAAATCCAGCAGTTCCAACATGCTGGAGGTCTGTTCAAAAAGGACAGAGGAGCAGCTAATCTCTATATTTGAGAGGCTGAAATAAGAGCCAAAATGATTTTGTTTTTGGCAAATAAAGTGCATTAAAATAAATAGAATATGAAATTAACGTTCTTTCCGGCATTAACTGATACACTTCTGACATAATGTTAGGCTTATTCCTGTTGTTATATATACAGTAAGCAGACACATGGCTGCTATAAACGCTCTATACACAGCCAAAGGGTCACCAGGAAGCATAATTAACATTTGGACTGTCGGCTTACATGCAACCATATGTGACCCTATATTCTCTCTGCCAGGCTCACACAACATTCATAATAGAGGGCAAATACACACACATGCACAAAGTAAACCAGTAGCATCACCACCTTAAGTACACATTCAGGATTGAATTACAGCATCAATTTGTCTTGGATTATTCCTGAAGGTCTCAAATTAAAGCCATTAATATATCCCATAATGATTTACCACTTCATCATTTATTCATTAAAAGGTAAATTTTTTGGGACTTTTACCTTTATTCGAAGCGAGGGGGAAAGGACACAGAGTGTTGTATGATGATTGTAAAGGCCCCTGAGAGAGAAGTCTGATTTATGATGTTTGGCTTCATGAAATTAATAAAAATGGACTTGCCTTGACAAGCTTTGGAAGTGATTTTGGTTCACATTAGGTCTGATACTGTAAAAATGCAAGCCAGCCAGAATAACAGTGTCTGGTTAGCAGTGATTATTTGGCCTGGGCAGAGATCACACTCTCGTTGGTTCACAGTTGGCTTTTATCTGTCAGCACTGTAGCAGATAACAACACTGGTTCAAAAGAGAAAAGCTGGTCGACCTGAATGACCTTCATATTCCAATACTGTGCTGCTGCCTAATCCCTGCACTGAAGAATAACATATTGACAGAAACAAAGACTACTATTATTGTGCTAGCAAGCATATAAAGTGGAAACATTGTAGGCAAGTGCGGTTGTTTTGCTCAACATGTTCTATGTGATAGGATTCCTGCTACAAGAAGAGTTTACTGGAAACCAAAACTCAAACCATGAAGAAAGGGGAAGACAATGAACGAATGGAAAACATGCCAATGAGTTGCCAATTTGAGAAGATGGGTGTAACACATCTCTATACACAGATCACAGCATATTAATATGGAGGTAACAGGCTTTTTTAGTTTTTTAAAAGCCAAAATAATAATGTGTAAAGTGGCTGAATGTGAAACAATTCAGTTGTCTCTTATAGTACAAAATAATAGTGATGTAAAGTAAGCTAAATAAATAAAGGAAGAAGTTCAGCAAATCTGGAAATTAAACACCCATATGACTTTATCTACCAGTGTTAGCTATCCCTTTAGCCTATAATATCTTGATTCATGTATGTAAATAAAAACCTGTAATGATAATCCTCTCTAATCCAATAGAGTTGATCCTTGGAATGAATTGATAACACCACAATGTAACCACCTGAATGTGAGAGACAGATTTGTGGTTACTGTAGCCTTGATGAGCATATCTGTTTCATTACTACAGCCTCTCAGTGATAAGAGCAACAGAGAGCTGGACAGTGACCTCACTCCTCTCTGCCTGTGATCAGAGCAGACAGCTTCCTTAAATGATGTGATCACATGATGCTGCTTATTTCAGAAAGTCTGAATACACAGAGATGAGACATCGATCCCACCTGGCCGATCAATGCGGCAGGCCTTTTGAGAGGAGATGTGAGGAAATCAATAATGTTTGGTATAAACGTTTTGTCATAACATTCATCAAACATCTGCTGGAATGGAATGAAAGAGAGGGGAATGACATGAAATACAACAGTAATGCCATCCCAAAGGTCCCAGTATCGTGTTAGCATGCATACTAATGAACGAATAATAATGTTTTAGTTTGTATTATCAATGAGCTGAAGAAAAATGGCAGATTGAAACATTAAGCTTAACCAGGTAGATATCCGGATTCTTCATACTAAGACAATTCATCTTAATAATAAATCAACCAAGCGTTAACGTTAATGTCTCAAACGTTACTTAGAGTCGCCAAAAACATCAACATTGTCATAACATAGTGTCAGCCACATGACTAAAAACACTGGTGTTAATCTGTCTACAAATCTGTTTTAGGAAGCATATGGCATAAAAAAAGTAGGTCAACCATTAACCAGATAACACAGCCTTGACCAGAAACATTCCTCTAGCTCTCCATCTTAAATCCATCTCAAATGTTGGATGTAAAGCAAAATACCCCCCATTAATGCTCTTGAATTTAACATATTGCTCAGTTTAACACTCACTCACTGCTACAGCCTGACGTGGTCTGATATGACCAGTAGCTTATGATAGCTAATGTGAGCTAATGTTAGCTAGAGGTCTAGCCATTATGTAGGACTGCATCTTTTGACTGCATTGGTAACTGCCTCATTTGAGGTACTATCTTATTATTTTATTATTATCTTCATGTTTTTATCAAATTGAATATCACAATTTGTTTTAAAGGATTTTTAAATATGTATTTTTATTTTCTTATTTGGTTACATTTCAGTAATACAAAATAAAAATAAACTCCTTTTGTTTGTTGATTTAGCATATCGTCTTTTATATTAATGTTTTAAACTCTTCTGTCCCCCATGGCCCAAACAACACAGAGTGTTGGTTGTATTATTGACTATCACCATGGGTTAAAGTAGTCATGGTTTGACCTGCTCTGGATTCACCAACGCTCTATTTTTAGGGATTAAGATCAAAACCTTCTACCTCGGTTTCGCTAGATCACAAGTTCCATTTCCTGTCGTGGGAATAAACCACAAGCTTGCAAAATTAACATTTGGTGTTTGGTAAGAAGCAGTCCTACCACTCAGCTCAGAAGTTTTAGGAACACATGAGACTCTTGGTGAGTTCATGTTGAGGGTAGACTGCTATACTGTCCTTCAGTTATTTTTAGCTTGTTTTGGGCCTCTTGGTAGTTTTTCCTTCAGAGCTTCCTCTTTACATGACCATCCATCCTCGCTGGATGACCTGGTCTAGATAAGGTCCTGATAGTGCCATAATTCCTCTTAGACTTTTCTTCAAGTTTGTCCTTCCTATGTTCTAAGTAAAAATAAAGGGTATTCAATCAAACTTTATGTCTGAGTCTTTCAAAGTCTTTCAAAGTAACTCCCAGAGTTCTGCTGGCTTCTTGCTGTCAAAGCTTGTCTCTGTCCATTTTAACATTTACAGAAAATCATGTTTAGAATCAGTTCACTCAAAATAAGCTTGAAACAGTTGAATACAACTAACTGAATCTCAACACAAAAACAACCTGGAGTAAGTGAGGCATGTGCATATTTACACACAGGGACTACAAACAGTAGACTTGTGTGTTTAACATTATTCTACTGGTTAGTTTAACTCAATGAATGAGGGGAGAAATTAATTTTGTTGGTGGTCATTCAAAATAAATAACTGCTCAGTTTTCTCGTATCGTCCTGGAGGACAGGTAAATACCGGTGCAGTGCCTTTGACACATGCTGCATACAGTGAGCTTTGCTGATCCGTCTGCAGCCTGACCTTCACTGGTGTCACATTCAGAGGGCGTAAACAAGAAGCACATCACCTTCACTTCAGGCCCTGGCCACCCTTAAGGATTCAATGTAAACGAAAGATCATAGGCTCACTATTAATCCTAATATGATGACCGTGTGGCTGGTATAATGGAACAAAATAAGGCATATTACTGCCCTTGAAACTGGTTTCCTTATCTAGATCATACTTCAATCATGACTCAACATCAAAGTTAATGCATCAAACGGAGGATTTTGATCGTTGGACCTCAAAGTATTCTTTTACTGAGGCCTTCAAGCAAGAACTCACATCAAAAAGAGAGACAGAGAAGCAAGAAGAGATAGTGAGGAATGCCATTAGTATGGCTCCCAGTTGCAACACTATGCTAATCCCACGTAGAGATGATACTTTTCTATTTTATGTCTGGATCTATACTGCAAGGTCAGGCGGTGCATGTGTCAGCCTGTCCCTGTCTGACAGATGGTTACCTGACATCACCCACAAAGTCAGACAGCCTTTAATACTTAATATCGCTGCACTCTCTCTCCTCTTTATATTCAGTCTCAATCAACGACATCCAACTTGCAAGTTTGTTTCCCTCTCTGCACCCATAAATAAAGAGAAAGGACAGAAGCTGGCCATCTTGGTAGAGGTAACCTTGCTCCAAGGGTAGCCTTTGTGTTTAGCAGATTGTTCCTCGTGAAAAGAGGACTGCTGCTACACAGAGCACTCAGTCAGTAGTAACATTTGCCCTCTTTTGCAGAGAAGATAATGACCAGGCAGATTAGGAGGAGTCTCGCAATAATGGCTATCTTCTGTGTGTGATTCTGTCTTCAGGTTGTCATGGTGAAAACTCACCTTAAAAAAAGGAAATGATTGTCCATTCAAAATGAAGCGCTTAGAGTATTTTTACATCTCCTGCATTTACCTTTAATCATGAGCCTTCAGATATATTTATGTGACCTTCAAGCCTGAAATGTTCACAACGCAAAAACAACAGACGGCTGCCATGCCATCTTAAGTCTGCTGGGTGTGAGGGTTGGATAATGAAAACCTTTACATAGTCCCCTTCTTCATTCCTGTTAACAAACCCAAAAATGAATCTTTTCATTGAACTGAAAAAGCTCTTAATGAAAAAATACAGTTCTTATGAGAAGTCAGAAATCTAGTAGTGTAGTGGGGATAAGAGGTTGAAGCAAGCAGACGTGCACGCTTTGAGTTCCTCTGGAATCTCAACCTTCTTTTAGTACAGTCACCTCCCTTGGCTCTCTCTCTCGTCTCTCTTCCTTTCTCTCTTGGGGCTGACAGAATTATCTTCTGCATCAGAGCTGAGGCTGGGCCAACGCTCCACACAGAGGACTCCATTTCACGCAGCCAGCCCCACTGTGGCCAAGGAGACACTGCCAATCACACTGGAGTATCAGTGGCATGGCCGTCCACCATTTTGTGCTCCTCAAGGTCTTCGACTGTCCTGCTCAGCTGAGTGGAGCTGCCTCTGCTGGCTCTGCTATCTCGTTACACAGATGGAAGTGTTTAGCTTTAAGAGCACAGACCTGAGTGAGCAGCTTCCTCTGCTGACTGTCATGGCAGTCAGCAAAAGCAGAAGTGAGATGTGTGGGTTATTATGTTCGCTGCAAAAGATGGCCACCTAGAGTGCGGCTCTGCTGTTCTTCACAAGCTGAACACAGAGAGAGATCTGAGGATTGTGCTTCTACATACGGAGCTTTCAAAAGCCCTGTCTTAAATAGCCTTCAGTAAGTTCTGTAGATAACATAAAATACAGGTGACCCAACATGTTCTACAGTAAACATGTTGTAGTGCTTCCATGAGATCCTTTTTTCCTAGACTGAGAATCATAAAAGACTAGACTTAGAGCAACATGATTAAATATTCCATCCAAAAATGATTAAGTGCACCATTTAATGAATAGCCTTAGGCATGATTATTTTTACAATGTTATATGGAAAGGAATAGGTAGATATATTTGGTTTTTCTCAAGAGGTATTTTCCCTCGAGCTCAGAGAGAAGAATTCTGAAGTACTGTACACAAGTAGGCTATGTTTAAAAAGAATGTTTAGCTACTCCACATAGAGCACATACTGTACATGTTTGCAGTCAGACATACAGCATGACATGCTAAATTCAGATGTATTTAGGCAGACACAGACGGGTTAAGAAAACAATGCTGAAGAGGCGGGCAAGTGAAGGGTGTCCAAGGACAGATCTTGGAGAGAAATCAGGAAGTGTTTTCCCACAAAGACAATCACCCCAGGAAACCTTACATTCCACAATGCCTGGTAGTCCATCTCTCATAGGAAACCATTTCCTGACGTGCAGTAAATTAATCTGCTGCTGTCTCAAATAAAATCTGTAACAACTTACAAAACATATAAAAAACTGGAAACACAGACTAGTCAGCTCTCAAACCAAACTCAAATCCAGTCACATACTGTATACTAGTTGTATGTTGTGACAATGCAATGACCATGAGCAAAACCGTCTTCCACCTTCTAACCTCATCTCAATCAAAGGTCTAAAACATTGATCTCATTATTTTATTCTATTAAAACGCCTTCAGCAGTATCCAATTCCACCAATTCACCCAAAAATAAAAAGATAACAAGAAAAAGCTGAGGTGCACTGAAGGGTTTCTTGTAAGTGGTGCTCAGTGGACAACTGCCAGAAAACACTGCAATGCTGACTTCCTGACAAGGCAGTTACTACAGTTACAGAGAGTGGGTGAGGTTACAAGCTAGTCAGGATGGAGTATTTCAGAGTGACCAAAAGAGGACACAGGAAGCAATATAAAATAGTAGAAACAAAGTCAAACTGAAGGTAAACTGAGACTGGTTTGCTAGCAGAAATACACTTGTTTTTTTTAACGTAGTGGTAAGTTTTATCTAGAAAGAAGAAGTGAGGTTCCTCTCCAGGTTCAGCAAACCAGCAGCTCAACTAGTTTGAGAAGGGAAAGATGAGAGACCCATCAATATTAACTTACCACTGAGACCTCCTTTCCGAGCTCTTAAATATTTAATCGTCCTTGGACAGCTCTGTTGCTTCGTAGGCCGAGCCAGTGTGGATCCCTTCTACAAGACCACTCCTGTTCCTGCTCAATGAAGGCCTTGTCTGGTGGCACCACACTGCCCAAGGAACGGGCGTCTCCAAAGAATTCAGAATTTTTTCCCCCCACCACAGGCAGCTTGAATCTGACAGAGTTGGTTCACTGTCTCTTATAAGAGAAGGACATAAATCCTGAATTTTTGCCAGGAAACCTAAGTATGTTGGTAGACAGCTTAATTTATCTCAGCGTACAAACTGTCCCATCTGCTTGGACACATTATAGCTGAAGACTAGTAGACACAACTATGAGCTATACTGAGCTACAAGCATGTTTTTCCAGGAGGGGAAAGGTAGCTTGATGTCTTGATGGAAAGCCGAGAGGAGGAACCAGTTATGCAGCAGTGTAACGTGGCAACTGACAACAGAAACTGGAATGACACCTCTTAGCAAGCCACTTCCTTGTTCCATTTAAACCCTGACGTGGTGTTGCTATTCCAAATAAACCTTTACCAGTTACACATCATTGACTTATTCAAACAACCAGGCAGTTTTTTTTACTTTAATCTAAAACAACAAGAAGAATCAAAGTAAGAAAGGTAAGCATAATGCAAGAGAACCTAGTGAGGTTTTTGCTGTGCTGTAATGACTACAGTGTTTTGGATCTGGGGCCAGTGTGTTCCAGCACACTAACAAGTGTAGCAGAAGGGCCTGGCTGCATCTCATGAGCCATGCATCATGTCAAGAAAGCACTCACTGGAGCATTTCAATTTGCTTTTGTGCGTCTCTCCGGCCTTCTTCACTGCCCCAGGTGGAGAAGAATGGAGGAGTGCATCACCCAATGTGAGTGAGTGAATGGGGGAGAAGGAGGGAGTGTGTGTGTGTGTGCGCGCGAGGGACACAGAAAAGTATAAGAGTGAGTGATGAGCTTCACAAGCACTTCCTTCCAGCATTCAAACCATCACAGAAGACTCTCCTGTTTAATCCTCTGTCCTCTATGTCGAGCTTTTTAAAGCGTAATCCTGAAATACCTTGCAAAAATCCAGTTATGTAATTTTTTTCCCTAAAGTATCTAATTTAGTTCAGTTCTGCCCTGTCACCTTAAAGCTGAACTGCAGTAAAAATGTCAATGAAATATCTTATGCAGAGGTCCAATTCAACCAGTTTCGGTTGAATAGCCTTTGTAGCTAACATGGCAATAATATTTAGTCAGTTACAAATCTCCACCATGAAGACACAATTTGATACAGAGGTCAATATAAAATAT
Organism: Notothenia coriiceps; assembly: GCF_000735185.1. NCBI lineage: Eukaryota > Metazoa > Chordata > Actinopteri > Perciformes > Nototheniidae > Notothenia > Notothenia coriiceps. The sequence goes on along the minus strand of NW_011335547.1, from coordinate 10,592 downwards.
GACAGTATCTTATAGCTTGTTGCATAAGACAATCATATCATTTAATAAAATCCCATATATTATGAATGGAGAAGGCTTAAAGAAACAGCAACTTTGGAAATATGAAGCACGAGTAAACACTAAAGTTTAAGAAACTATCCAGTATTTCTCTTCTGGAAAACCAAGCCCCATGTTAGTTTAAATTCATGAAAAAATAAATGCTTTAAAATATATCATGTTAGCAGAATATTAACAAAAAATACTTAAGATTTTAAATCTAATTAAGCAGGGCTATAATGTATGGTTCTTTTCTCATTTAATCTGTGTCTCAATTTTCTGGAGCCTAAAGCCACATTACATTTTAATGTCTCGTTTAATCTGATTAAAGATATTCGATTTAGTAATATAATAAATGAAAAACGAAAGCAATGGTATACAATTATATCGGTTAACAAGTACTTTAAACAGAGAAAATATGCAAATACTGGATCAAATAATCGACTAATTATTCCAACTTTGCATTTAGACACAGGCCCTCCAGATCCCCTTGATTGGGTAAAAATGCAGGAGTCACCTTAGGGCCCTGTGCTTTTCATTTTTTAAATTAATTTAGGGGAGTGTATTGCCAGACACATTTGTAATTAATTACAACAAAGTAATTGCCACAAAGACAACCTGGGGACATCAGGAGCCTCTGAGAGCCTGGGGCCCCGGTGCAGTTGTCTACTTTGCCATGTTAGTTATCCAGCCTTGGTTTACTACAACGCTTCTGCTACAAAGGCAATCTCTGCGACAGAAAGAGCAAACAGCCCTGACCTCCGTGACCTTAGCTGGTTAGTTAAACTAGCACACAGATTAGCTCCTATAGTGTAGCAAGAATAGGCTTCACAATGAGGAAGAATGTACTACAGGCTTGTGAAAGTTACTTCATGAAACTTGAAGAGACAGCAGACAGTGTCTGTATCCCAGAGACAATCTGTGTCAAAGAAACATCACAATCAAAAATCCCTGGGCTCATTTGCAGAACATCCACCATCCACCCAGACTATATCCATTGCACCCGTCTGTGACACAAATGTGTCGACGGCAGCAGATTCCTGTCCGGCTGTCTTCTACCGGCTCCTCCTTGAGAACCTGTTTGCCCTGCCACGCCAGGGAGAAGGAGCATCGCCTCCATTTTGATTGCTCTTCTCAGCCTGAGCATTGTCGCAGCACAGTGTGTCAAGCCCACAGTCTCCTTGTCAGCAAGATTTCACACAGTGGCCAGGGGAACTGCAGAGCGTAGCACAGACACACACACACATGCACACACCACAGTAACAACCACAGGAACACACTTCAGCTTGCAAACACACCTCCACTCTGCTGACAGGCTGGTCAACACACACCTTTAGGTTAGAACGTGTGAAAAGTAATCTACAGAGGATATGGAAAGCATTACGATAGAGGGCTTGTAAACAGATGACCATTCGTCCAAATTACTTTTAAAGTATTTTTAACACAAAAAACCGAAACAAACGCAGAAGTAAGACCTCACCCAAAAAACTGAAGGGTCCAAAAGTGTAAATAAGAAGTCTAAAAATTATCAACACTTAGTAATGATCAACACTTACGCCATTACAGTTTGTAGACAAAAGCAGCTGAACATTTATTCACCAAAAACACATTTAAAACTAAAAACAAGAATCATCTTGAGAACTTCCTTTCAGAATCCGAAGCCAATACTTAACTCTATCTCACACAGAAGAAAGAGTGTGCTGACACCACTTTGTTGAACATTAACTACTACATGGCCAAAAATACTGCATTATTCAGCATTAAAATTCCTATCTCATACAAGTGTCCCCTCAGCCATCACAATCACAAACATATACTGCCCAGAAATATCATTTGCAAAACTCTCAAAAACTAAATGAACCCAAACATTGACACACCAAATAGTTTTAAATCCAGCAAAAAATGAAAACAGCAAGTTCATGGAGTTAACCTTGAAAGCCCCACGAAACCCTCACTTTTCAGAGTTCTTCTGCTTCCTGTAGCACACTCAACTTCCGAGCTGAAAAAGCAGAAAAAGAAGCAGAAGAAGAGGAAGAAGGAGAAGGAGAAGAAGAGGTTGTGGCCGATCATTTATGAACACAACCTTTGTTCTGGCGTGAGGGATCCTGCCTGTCTGACTCCAGGCTCTCCTTGGAGACTCATCTGCTTTCCTCCATTTTATGGTGAAGCCCTACTAGTATGACATACCTGACAGCAAAGAGGCATCCAAACAGTGCAGGGGACAAGCGGGTTACAGTGTAGCAATAAGAGCAGAGACAAATACTTAGAATTCAAATATTACAAAAGCCACCATTTCACCACCATCAACAGATATCTAGCTCCAACCCTGTGGAGAACCAAAATCGCCACCAGATAAGGTTTCTTTTTATAAATTGAGAGGAGCAAAGGAGGAGGGGGGGGGGGGGGGGGAAGAGCACATATAGCTTCCTCACACTGGACATGGCTTTCATAGAGTGTGTGTGTGTGTGTGTGTGAGAGAGAGAGAGACTGGACCAGCGGCTATGCCAGCTCCTCTGTACTGTGTCGCTAATGGAGGCTGCTTGGGAGAGGAGAGCAATCCGGTGCAATGGCTTCTCCATGAAGCTAACGCGCAACAACACGCACGGCCGGAGAGGGGACGCACAGCCGGGGCCAATAATTCCCCTGACCAGACATGTCAGAATAACAAAACACTCCGGTGCTGCTGAAACACGCAGGCGACACTCTTTACACCGCCGCGTCCATTTCCTTGTGTCACTTTGACAACACACCGAAAGGCGACATAGCGAGGAAGCGGTAGGTTGGTTAGGATATAAACTGGGAAGCGAGAAGACCCACTTGACTTTGGCTGCATGGGTGCCAGCCGGAGCGCCCACCCGACTAAAATCTCTCCCCGGCTTCCTCTCACAAGTCGGCTGGACTAAAAGGAGAAAAGGTTGTGGAGGCAGGCGATCAGCTCTTTCCAGGTCATTCACGAGGCGCTTTCCAAATTATATCCCATGATCTACCATACCGACGTTCTCGCAGACCTTGAAAGCCCAGCCGAAATCTTGGCGAAACTGGAAATATAGTGCAAGAGGAAAAAACTCACTGGTACAATCTTCTCCTCAAGCGATCCTCCCAAAAGTTGTCCTCGTATTTCATGCGTGCGCCCGGTCGGTCTAATGGATGATCGCCATCTTTCCTGCTTCTCCTTTGCTGCAGCTGCAGATGACCTGAGATCCGTCTGTCTCTGAATAATGAGCAACCACACAGACAAGGAAGACAATCTGCAAAGCAGGCTACACAAAGAAGTTTGGGAGACTAGCAAGCACCAGAGGGTGCACAAGAGTTTACGATGAGACGAGGGAGCATCAGCAGGGTGGACAACGTCAATGTCTGAGATCCTCATCCTTCATCTAGACTGAAGTCAGATAGCCTGCAAAGCCTTATCAGCGGCTAAGACCACCACGAGATACATGCGGGCTCCCACTATTTTATGTAGGCTTTCCATACTGTGTCTGCCACGTCATGGGGTTATCTGCAGTTCACTTTGGTGGTGATGATGCTGCTATTCCTCAGTTATACACACAGACAAGATATAAAAAAGGAAAAATAATAGATGGATAGATGTGATGATTCACACTTGATACACATTATAACAAAAACATAAATCAAAATATACAAAAAAACACCAGTCCCATTAAACACTGCCCCCCATCCAATTATCATAGTAAAACACCCCAAAGGTTAATCATCATTATTCAAATACATCACAAACAATACAAATGTTTTTAATTAATTCTGCCCCTCATTCATGGAGAAAATATGGCCGATGTGTTGCAGTGTGTTGTCATTACACTATGATTGTAAAGTGGACGTGATGCTGCTGCAGGCTGGCTGCTCTGTCCACCAGCTGCTAACAAAGAGGGAGCCCAAGACAAAAGGTGCAGGGTCCTGCTCAGATGTATGTCAGACAGAGGAAGGATGGGTGCGTGGGTGGGGGTTGAGCGGCAAGAAGGGGGCACGCATGAGAGGGTGGGTAGTGACGAGAAGAGTCTACCTTGCATGATTGAGCGCATATAGTGTCCTCCGAGAGCGTTTTATGGCTTTTGATGAAAATAATTTAACATGTGTTAGCTGTGCTTATGACCGCAAATGATGCACTTAAATACATTCAGGCTATTCACACAGTGTAGAGGCTCTTGTCACATAACTGCACTGGAAGATATTGAGAATTTCACGATAAATGTAGATCTTTTGTCAGGCGCACTTATCTTCACACATTTAAACAATCTAGAGCATTAATGTCTGATTGCATGTGAAGCTATTTTTATTTCTAGCACTGACCTTAGTTGATCTTAAATTCTTGCAGCTGAATGAGTTTCAATATCACAATAATACTCCATTTAATTGAAAGTTGCATTGGCTCTAGGGTTTATTTATTCATCTTGTAGAAAAATGGGAGAAAGATAGTCAACACAAGCTAATAGGTATATTTATCTAAATGACAGTATGTTTACTTTTGATACTTGTTCATAGTAATTGCTGCTATCATTATGATGTATTGTTTTGCGAGTAAAATGCATTGTGTCTTGCAGACAGTAGATGGCAACAACAACATCTGCCCTCATTATAACAAATGCATGTGAACTTTAATTTAAATGCAATTAATTCCGAAAAAGTTCTTTGAATTCCAGAAACATATTTGTAAACCTGATAATCCTGTTTGCGAAGCCTCAGTCACAGATCTAGTGTAGGGGCTTGTGAGTGATTGTTTCCTGATTTAAAGGAAGAGACACAGAGACGAATCAAATTTGTGTAAGATACAGACGTAGTAAATCATGTTTGACAAGTGTCAGTGTTGCCTCTTGTGAGATTTGGTTATGAATTATGTATTGTGGAATACATGTTTTTGTGACATTTAATAGAAAACTTCAGATTAGAAATTATATTCACTCTGTCTTTATATCACCAACTTCCAATCCATGGCACCAGTGCTAATACAAGTGCTAGGTTTTCCACAATACTGTTCATGAGTGTGATACAAACAGTGTCTGAAATATGTGACACCATGGGATCTGAATCATGTGAGAATATGGATTATATAATGTGCTCTTAAGCATAAGGTAACAGATGGCACAGGAATGAGCCTTTTTTTTATGCAGGTCGATAGTGCCAGTTTTCCTGTTGCAGTGACGTAAATAGCCCCATGTATTTCCAAAACACTGTGGCAAAGAATCATTTGGCCCAAAAATTACTTTCTCCTTCTTCAGGTTTACCTCTAAATCTCCTTACTTCATTGATTTAGTTTTTTCCTGCTCTTTTAAAATGTAAAAACATAAAAAAAATATGTATATTATATTTACACCCTTTACATTTTTGATGTCTCAACAGATCTTTGAAGGAATGTCTCCGGTGTAGGAGGTGAGATATACACACAAAGACACACACACTGTTGGCAGTGCATCCGGTGGGTGCCAGGTACTAGCCGGGGTTTATCATGCTGCTTGGACATATGGTTTCTGCGGCAAATCTGATTAATATGGGATAGCCAGGAGTCCAGCGTACAGCAGAGGACAGACTGCACCAGGACATCCCCACTGGTCCGGCCTCCCCCTCACAACACACCAGGCCTCCATCCAGCACGGCTAAAAACAGACCGGTCGTCAGGGACTCAGATGGTCCAAGCGGTGGGAGACCAATGCTGCACAGATTTAGAAGGTAACCAAGGACTCTTAAGATGCATTACAATTCATGCAGCACTATTTCACTGTGAACATCTTTTGATTTATTCTGTATTTGTTGAAGTATGATGAGTTCTCAGAAAATAAAGAAAAAAGCAGTATGAAACAGTTTTATAATTGCTTGCGTAAAACCCTCACACCCCATCGCATTTCAAATGTATATCTCTATATAAACACTCGCTGCTATATAACATGTCCAATATTATTATTATTATTAATGTGCTATAATAACGTGGAATTACGTATCTGCCACTATGTTTTTTTTTGCACTACTAAACACTGGTAATATTTACATGAATTATGTGACCGTCTATATTTCCTGTAGATATTGAATTGCTCTTTTTACTGCACTTTTAGTGTACAGTTTTACTATTATGCGGCTGTGTTTATTGTATTTCTGTAACTCTGGCACAACAATTTCCATCGGGATAAATAAAGTCTTATCTTATCATATTTATTATAATAAAATAATGAAAAAAAAGAGAAAATAATTGTAATAATAATAATAATAAGGAGGGAAAAAAGAAAAATAGGTTAATACAAGTAAATACAAATAAAATTTACTAAACTGAATAAAATACATTTAATGTAATAATTTATTTAGGCTTTTGCAAATACAAATGATAAAATGAGCTACAGAGAGGTGTTTTACAATATGGACCTCCCCTTATAGTTTAGTATCCTGTATGCTGGGGAGAACTCAAATGCACCTGCTTGAAAAGTTCCCAAGACTGGAATTAAGACGCAGAGGGGTCCTGTACGGGTCAGTAAACATTACGAGCGGTCTACTGTGTGTGCCAGCGGAGGGAACAGAGGAGATAAAATGATTTGTTGCCCTGATAGAGTCTTTGCGCATCTTCCGTTTCAAGTTTGATTGTGCTGCATGTTCACATCTCTTTGACTTTTCTCCCACATTAAACACAGACAACCCCATGAATATACAATGAACACATAAACATAAATATGAATTATGTTATAGCTTCAACTAAGACGGACAACCATATGATGGATTCCTTCATTTGGCAGATTTTGACACAAGTTCTTTATTTAAATGTGTTCGTGAGATTATGATGAAAGAAATGGCAATACCTATTGTTGTTTCTTTCATCAGTATCTACACCATCTCCCCACAATCGGCTTTCTTCAAAAAATTGCACTGCAGTATGAGAAATCACTTGAATCACAAAACACAAGTATAACAATGTGCATAAAAATGGTAATAAAACCATTGGCTTTTCCCTGCGAGGACTTTCCAACTGCGATGTTACATCAAGAAAATTGTCAAGGCATGAGCCTAAACGGAGAATGATCATGAATTATTAATGCTTCAATTACTATTTCATTTAGATAAGCCCTTAAACTCTCTAGAAATGCTTCATACTGTAAATGTCTTCATGTCTTCAGAATGACCAGAAATGGTTGCTCAGGCTGCTGTACTTTAAACAGACTTTCATTTGGCGTGTTGTGTGAAATTTGCATGTCCTTCTTGTGCTCACACAGCTTTCCTCTATGTGTTTTACTACATTCAAGCAGTTTAAAGATTTAAATTAGGTGAATTTGAGCCCCTATGTTGACTAAAGATGAGTGTTTGTTTTTTGTTTATCCTGCAAACTAGTGACCTGGATAGCGTGTTTCCTTTGTTGTCTTCACAATGCATGCTGGGTCCAACTCTGCAAGAATCTGAAGAGGTATAAGCAAATATGGACATTGACAGAATGGAGAATCTGTAAATATGTTCTAGAAAGAAAACCCCAATCAGCCAGGTGTTGCTGAGTCTAAATCAAATGAGAACAGGCAGTACCATTAAAGTGCACATACAGTCAATATCAAAATAGCACAATGGACAATACATATGCCTGCTGTGTAATATGTATGCAATTCGTCAGCAGTCTCAACTTTAAATGCTCTTTTGAATGAGAGCACTTTATATTTTTTGTGGAGCACAACAATTTGTGATGGCATAACAAAAGACTCGGAGTGAGCATTTACATGTTTGACTTTCAGGATATAGAAATACTCAAAATGTTTCTAATTATTTAATTTAAAGAGCGTCTTCACTTATTATGGACACCTGGTAATATTGTTATTTTTAGAAGACATTTACAAAACATTTCATGACATTTTAAATGACCTTCAGCAAAACATGACAAATATGCTTTTTCACTTTCACTTGAATCAGCAGTTAACAAAAGCAAAGCAAATTGTTCAAATACACATCAAGGTCAATAAAAGTGATTTTAACAATTGAGCCTTTTATGCTGTCTCGTATTAACAGTTTGTAAGAAACGTCAAAGACATTTGCATGCAGTTCACAGCTCATTTGTAGCTATCATATTTAAATCTGCATAATACTATCCCTAAGTGTATCCCCTTTCTAAAGGACAGAGAGATTTCCCTGCCACTCCTGCTTATGCCTCTTCTGCTTCCTGGCTGACTGGCTGTGTCTTCTTCTGTGGTGTTTATGGTAACAATGCTGTATATGAGCGATCTGTTCACTTGGACTGTATGCAGACAAATAGATGTAAGAAAGCTTTTTATTTTCTTATCAGATCACCAACAAGTCAATTTTCAATATTCAATATTTAGGGTTAAAATAAAAGACAGCGACATTAGTTAATGTTTTTAATATCACTGTGATGTCCTAATATTAATTTCAACATAACTTACACACATGCTAGAGACTTTGTGAGGCTATACTACATGGAGCTAAATTATATTGCCATCATGCTACCATGCCCACACTGAAAATATTAGCTATAATCTTTACAATGTTCCCCATATGTTAATAGTTTCTTATAAACATTGAAAACAAAGTCAAGCTTAAGCTGATGGGAATGTCTGTAATTTCAGGTATTTGGTCATATTCAAAGGATTGAACCCAACACCTGAGGATCGGGCTGGATGGCAAGTTAAGGGATGACCAAAGGTACAGTACATATGAACATTTTTTATGGAATCTATTTGCAATCAAGCCAATAGTTATTCAGATATTTTAATCAAACCACCATGTGTCAACTAGAAGGTGACCTCATGAACTTCTGAACTAAATTGTGCCAATCCATCTTGTAGATGTTGAGATATTTCACTGGGTAAGTTGAACTTAACCTACAGGTAATGCTATTAAAAGTCATGCGATCACCATACTCTTGGTATTATCCTTTGGAAACCATGAACATCTTTCCAGATTGTATGGCATAGTAGTCCTTAAAATGTATCAATCTGGACCTAAATGGTAGACAGATCTACCGACTGCTAGCTAAACATGAGCACTTATTAGTCTTATTTTTTGTTTAATCTGCTTTATGTCTTTTTGTGGTTTAAAATATACTATTGGCCTATGTGCAACTTGTAAACACACTGTCCCCTGCAGATTTCATTCATAAGTGCTTTTCAGTATCTTTTTGCACAATAGAAATACCATTGCATGTGCCTGTGTGTGTGTTTCTGTGCGTGCAAGGGGATCATTTCTCATCGTGGGGATTTTTATTGCTTTCAAGTCCTCACTCCCTGACCTCAGTGAAGTGATTGCCTCTGATAATGCCATTAACCACTGGCCTGCAATTCTCTGGGGCGCAGTCAAGAGAATCAGAATAGAAAATACTTTTATTTCTGAGAGATAAGTGGATGTTTCTCAGCTGCGATTTATGAAATGGCAGAAATTGACCACATTTTATTTGCTTCTAACTAACTGAATCAAACATTGATCAGTCCTCACCTACTAAGCCTTTCATTTGTATTCCAGTGGCTGAGGGGGAGAAAGACAGTCAAATGAAAGGGCAGTAACAAATCACACTCATTTGTTGAAAAAAACAAAGGGCTTTTTTTATGGTTGTAAACAGCAATATAATAGTGCATGATAATGATCTGAGCCTTTTGTGTTAGGGATAATTCATAGAAGATCAATTCTGTTTTAAACTTCAGGGGTCTTATATTGTAATATAGAGTAAACTGGAGTATATAAACATAGCGTGGTATCATAATTTATCTGGATTGCGTGCAACCATTTACTCTTTTGTTTCATGTTGACATGTAAGGATGGAAATGTTTGTTGGATTACCACTTTAATTCAGACTGAAATATCTTAACAAATGTTCAATTTATTGCCATGACATTTTGTAAAGACGTTCATGTTCCCCTAACATCTCTGTGATCCTCTGACACTTTCATCTAATCGCCACATGGTCAGAGTTATTACAACTAATGATGTAAATGGCAAATGTTAGCAAGCTTAGCAGCAAAACATGGTTATCATTATAACTGCTTAGCATCATGTTTGCGTTCAAAACAACTTTCAGTTCATTCTTACAATATCACTTGCACAGCTGGATACTCTCAGTATGAAAAGCAGCATCCTGAATAAAAGGTGCACTCTATAAACGAATTCAGGCGACCTTTCACCTCCACTTAATTAAATGCATGGTTGCAAGATAAAAATGTGAGTTAATTGATTTAGATAAACATTTTAAGTTGCAAAAATGTATTTATAAGTTGTGTTGACGTAAGTAATGAGAGCCGCAGTGACGCGTCGTAAAACCCGGAAGTAAGTTAGCATTTTTAGCACTTCCGGTTCCTTCCTCAAAAAGCAATGCATTTTTTCCATAGGGTTTTGGAAAATAGCTCGAAATAAGGTCTGTGGTTGACACAAATTTAAGAGGTAATTGACGTTTTGTTCTACGACATTAAATACATCAGCAGTGACCCCACTGGGGATTTTTGAAGAGTTTACGTGTCTGAAAAACGATGGTTGTTACCGAGTGGCTGAATAGGACTACAGAAATGGTCGAGGCCGTTGTACGTCATTACGCCGAACACGTAAACACTCCCGCTAAATTTGTTTTCCCCTGTGTTCTG
>NW_011335546.1:0-279 GCF_000735185.1 Notothenia coriiceps | reverse complement strand
TATGCTATCATAAAAATAATATCTTCCCCGTAATTTAGAGTGATCGGGTTCTTCCTTGGCCCTTTCACCTATGGTTTTATCCAAATGAGGCCCTTACTGTTCACTGTCAACATCTTGCCAAATTGTCTCTTTTTATCAATCAATCAATCAATGTTTATTTATATAGCCCAATATCACAAATGTTACATTTGTCTCAGTGGACTTCACAGTTTGTACAGAATATCAGTATGACAATACGACACCCTCTGTCCTTAGACCCTCACATCGTACAAGGAAAGA
>NW_011335545.1:0-4370 GCF_000735185.1 Notothenia coriiceps | reverse complement strand
CATGTTTGACATACTGGCCGTTTCTCAATCGCGAGGAAACTGGCTTCCAAGCCAATATTTCAAGGATGCTACGTCATCGAGTGCCGCCGAAGGACTGTTCCAATCTCCAGCATACTTGGAATTCCACCGAGGCCACGTCCTTGGTTTGGGGGTAATTTCGAGGCTGCACATGGGTAGACTTCGCGTCCTTCAAATCCCCACAATGCTTTGCGCACGGACCAATTTAAAAAACCCTTGCGGAGAATGGCTGAATCGACGCAGCACACATTTAAATGTAGTATGTAGTGGCGTAGAACATGTGTTGGTAAATATGTTACTTTGTTATATTTGTTTGTTATCACCAAAAACGTGTTCCGTGAAAGTAAAGCAAGTTCATAATTAGATAGACATCGTGAGGTATTTATTTTCGGTACAGTTTATGTTGAAACCGTTAGAGAGAGTGGCACACTTGTTAGCCTGTTCCATTCTTCTTCGTTTTCCGAAGCTGTGGCTTGGAAACATACTTGCTTCGTTTCTGAGGGAAGTGACTTGGAAGTACGCGACTACCAAGCCAGTATCCTAGAGATTGAGAAACGGCCGGTTTCAGCGTTAGAGTTCTTTTAGTTTATTGTTTTGTGTTTATTCTTGTGACCTTGCATTTTATTTTGGTATTGACTCTACCCTCTCTTTTCAGGTGTCTACACTTCCTGTCTTTGTGTGTCACCTGCCAGCTTGATTGTGGTCTCCTGCTCATGATTGTTTTCACCTGTGCCCCATTATATTGTGTGTATATATAGTCCTTCTCTCCTTTAGTCGGTTCGTCTCGTCTAAACACCAAGTCCATGTCTGTATTTCCTCGTGTACTATTGAGCAACCTAGTCGAACTTAGAGAACTTTTGAGTGTCCTAGTTGATCCCATTTTTTACTTAAGCTTTTGTAAAATAAAATATATTTTTTGAAGTCAAAACCGAATCGTGCATCTGAGTTCCTGTGAGTCCTTCGTGTCAAAGACGACATGAAATAAGAGGAGAATGTTTTTTGGCTAAATGTCTCAAAGCGAGGCCACAGAAGTTATTTTATCTGCTTTTTTGTTTGTAAAACTATTCAGCACTCATGCAGGTCCAAATAAAAACCAAATGAACGGTTATTTTGGGGTTATCTCAACAATCTGATAGTTTAATAGTGATTTGCTTAATTAGGCAGTTTTCCCTTGAGCTGGTGACTTACTGGAAAGCGATTGAAATGTCCAAATAGATGCAATAAAAAGTGAACAGGGATACAAACAAGAGGCACTATCTGTGTACGTCGGATATAAACACATTCTACAAACATTTACTCACACGCAACTCACCCGTCAATTGGTTCCCTTGTTAACCAGCCGGTGTGAGTGTATAACACGACCTCTTCAAGTCACCCTTGAATAGAGGAATAAAACACTGCCTTCCTCACACACTCAAGGCTCTTTCATGGCCTTACGGCATCTTTAGTAGGACCCTCGTAAAAGCCTGGACTCCCACTGAGGACTCTTTCTTTCTTTCTCTCTGTCATGCCCTGCAAATCTCTCTTCTCGTCGTCTAATGGATTCTGAATGGGCAATAAAGCTTAAACCCACTGTGGTGCTGGATAATTAGAGCGGTCCCATTAGCTTTCATGCCACAAGTGTGTAACACACCATACAATCGGTGGGACCATGATTCACGAGTTTTTTCCCCCTGGCTTTGACATTGAGTTCTCTACAGCAGCTGCCTTCAAGGTGTAAGCAGAAGTCCCTGAAGGTCTTTTACCTCCCCTGTTGTGTCCGACAGTGGAATCATTTAGATAAAGGGGAACACGTTGTGATAAGTTCAATAAAAGAATTAAACACAAATAGAGATTGGCCTTGTACTGCACAGGGGATGCAGAAAAGAAGATGGCCCCAGGTCTAAATAGAGCCACGTCAGCATTAAAAGTCTCTCAGTAAAAGAAAAGTCCTTAAACCACATGATGTACACACATGGTGTAACCCCTCTGAACAACAGGATGCCTGCCCTATTCATATTTATTCTGCATTGCCCCCGAAAGCCAATCCCTGTTTTCCTTTTTCTCTAAAATCAGCTTTCTCAGTGAGTCAATAGAAGGAATGCAATACATTGAGGAATGCACCGTTGAGGGTGTGAGTGTGTTTGCATACTTAAAGAGTACATATTCTGCTCATTTTCAGGTTCATATTTGTGAGTGGGAGAGAAACCTCTGGAGAAAACACAGTGATTTTAACCTTTGCAGACCATTTACATGCACAAAAACCAACATAAACACACTACAAGAAAGGGAAAACCCCCAAAAAGCACTATGGAACTAGGTGGCACTTGGCTTGTGGGTCCTGAAACGCCCAAATAACAACAATGCATAAATCATTACTCGTTTACTGAAGTTAATCCACAGACCTAATTTGGATCAGCTTCATGTAGGAAACATTTTCTTTCAATTGAACTACACCCAACAACAAGTAAGAATGAGCCTCTTGTCCACAAGCGGACACACGCTCCTTTCTGAGACTCAAAACTATTGATTAATAGCGATACAGATAAGAGGGAAAATATATACTCTTGATTTTTACCGTTGCCTTTAAACACATTTTCATGAGGTTTATGTCTTCAGAGATTAGCGTGTGAAGGTTATAGCTACACCTGTTTGCTACAGCAGTCCACTCCTTCAAATCCTGTCAATGCTGCAGGCAAAAAAGATAAGAAAAAGAGACACAACTGGACGCAGATGAACTCTGCCACCTCAAACATTCAGCAGATTCGAGAAGTCTCTGTAGCTGGACAGAACAGCGCTCGCCTCATGATCGACACAAGTTGCAAACAGAGGAATGTGAAACAAAAATGCAGACTTTAAGGTTTACAAAGCTCGAGAACAATAAGGAAAACAGGAAAGTGAAGAATTCCTCCCCAGCTGAAAACATACAGTTTCATTTCCTCAGCAGGTCAAAAGGTCAAAGCCAAACAACATGACAATAACATCGGACATACAGAAGCTCAGCGCGCGTTAAACCAGACGGGTAGACTATCCTTTTATCTTGATTTGTTCCTAATCACACTCCTCCAGCTGCCTCTAATCAGCAGATTATAGGCATCCAGCCACATTCTGCAAGAGCCAATCATTGCTGTCAAACTTTGAAATCTGTTCTCCTTTCTCCTCCTCAGCTGTCATTTCAGGCGTCATCCCTGCGGCCCTCCTCAACCCCATTCACCTCCACTTATCATAACAAGGGCGCAGATTGATCTCATTACAAGTCCACTCCGTTGCAAATCCAAATCTACATACAGCTGCACCCCCCTCTTACAATATCTGATTCAAGATTAAGATAAGCCTAACCCTTTTATTGTCAAGCTACAGTTTAGTTATGTCGATGAAAATCTTAGGTCCCAGGCTCCTCCAACAGTGCAACACAATAAAACATTTTAAATAGTGCAAGTAAATACAATAAAATACAATAAATACAATGAAATAGAATAGAAAAGAAAATAGAATAGAATGGTGATGTGGAGAGACGCAGGAGTGAGTCCTAAAGCGGTCAAACCTGGTCAACATTTCAGCACTTCCTGTTTGCACGTCTAAAAGTCAACATTTTGTGCAATCTGTTTTCATTAGAAGCCGGAAATACGGTCTGTGGTTAACACAAGCTTACGAGACTTTTGTTATTTGTCAGTAAATTCTCCCCTGGTGAATGTCTAATGCTTTTCCGTGTCTTAGCCGCCGCTCGCTTAGCAGTGTTTCTTTTATAGCATTACATTAGCTTTTAACATTTTATTTCATGCTTCAAAAATTATAAAAGTAGTGTCAATATGTGTGGATTATCCTGCTGAATAATATATGTAGCAGAGCTCTCAAGTCTCACGCATTTGGCGTGAGACACACGCATTTCACTCCATTCACACGCTCACACGCCACACCTTGTATTTCTCACGCAGAGATTTCTTTCTAGGGTACCGCTCACCAAGTTGCGCCGCAATTTTGTAAACAAACTAGGCTTGTTTGAGACGCGTGCACTCCACTAGCACCCCCCCCCGTTGACATTCGCGATGCATAGGGCTTCATACTCCACTAGCACCCCCCCCCCGTTGGCATTCGCGATACAGAGGGCTTCATACTCCACTAGCACCCCCCCTCCCCCCGTTGGCATTCGCGGTACAGAGGGCTTCATGGGAACTTTGAGGGGAGCCAGAAGTTGGAGTACCAAACACTGACTCCAGGTACTCATCTGAGTACCTCACTGAGAAGGTTGTGTGCACCCCTGATAATAAAAGTATTTTTTAAATAGCCCTGTTTGACCCTCTAGGGCAGTGGTTCTCAAATGGGGGTACGCGGACCCCTAGTGGTACGTTGGAGTAATGCAGGGGGTACGTGAG
>NW_011335544.1:299-2677 GCF_000735185.1 Notothenia coriiceps | reverse complement strand
CAGCACGGTCACATGACTTCACGTCACTAACGCTAAGCTAAAGGAGGCTAATGTTGGGCTATAAAGGAACTACAGCACGGTCACATGACTTCACGTCACCACCGCTAAGCTGAAGGCGGCTAATGGTTGGGCTAATAAAGGAACTACAGCTCACCACCGCTAAGCTAAAGGAGGCTAATGTTGGGCTATGAAGGAACTACAGCACGGTCACATGACTTCACATCACCACCGCTAAGCTAAAGGTGGCTAATGTTGGGCTATAAAGGAACTACAGCACGGTCACATGACTTCACGTCACCACCGCTAAGCTAAAGGAGGCTAATGTTGGGCTATAAAGGAACTACAGCACGGTCACATGACTTCACGTCACCACCGCTAAGCTAAAGGAGGCTAATGTTGGGCTATAAAGGAACTACAGCACGGTCACATGACTTCACATCACCACCGCTAAGCTAAAGGAGGCTAATGTTGGGCTATAAAGGAACTACAGCACGGTCACATGACTTCACGTCACCACCGCTAAGCTAAAGGCGGCTAATTTTGGAAATGATAATGTTTAGTCGTCTCATTTAGACACTTGTTAGCAACCTCTGTTTTTAAATCCACCAGTGGGGTATTTACTGACGTATTTTATGTCGTAGGACAAACCGTTAACATGTCTTCAGCTTGTGTTAACCACAGACCTGATTTCAGGATAACAACCAAAAACATATTCAGAAAACTATTGACCTCCAGACCAGGTGATATACACCCCTTTAAATCAAACAAGATGTACACATACGAGGTCACAAAGACACACAGGAGCCTCTTTTTACTTTTCATCTTCATCTCATTGTACTATCATTTGGATGTTTTCAAAACGACTTGAAGGTAAGTGTACACTCAGAGTGGTGTTGGTTCGGTTTCTCCTCTGAAAACACCCTCTTTGTCTCATTCCCAAAACCAAGTAATCGCTCCACAGGTTGCTTGCCAAACTCCATCCCCTCACCTTCATCTCGTCATTTACTCTGAAGCAGCTTTCTGTCAGCTCCAAGTCTTGGAGACAGAAAGTGCTGAAGAGAATACAGAGAGGAGAGTTCAGGGCAGCGACTGTTTATCCCTGTAATACCCAACGTACTCTCCAAGGTGAATGTATCCCTCCTGCCCTCAGAGAAGCCTACAAGCCTCCAGTCTGCCTTTAACTTAAATCTTATATATGAATCTCAATGAACCAGGGATGATCCATGGCTCTGAGTTCAGCGGAGAGACGAAGGTTACCTTGAACAAAAAGTATTTCATTTAAAGCACAGCGCTGTGGTTAACCTCACATACGTTCTCACCTTGTGTGCCTGATAGATAAGCATATGTTTACCCTTATTTAGGAAGATGCTTCAAGTTAATGAGTTTACTTCTTCATGGTAAAACTCTGACTCAAGGTAAGGGACTCAGCACATGTTTTTATTCATGCCGTGGCCCGAAGCGTTCTGTTTATTGATCGTCCGTACTCCTGTTCCCGTACACTCAATATCTCAGGGAAATTCTTCAGATTTAGTGCAAAACATCCAAATGAGCTTAAGGGTGAACTGACAAGATCTCTGGGGATCCAGAGTCACGGTAACCTTGCATCGATCCAATTCTTGTAAACTCAATATTCTGGTTCAGCAGGGAAGAAAATAATTTTAATTTGGCACTCATTTGCAGTGGTGGCTAAAGCTCAAGGTGAGAAACAAAGTTTTTGGGCTCTTACTTAAGTTATAATACCCTATTAATGATGATTAATATGTAAGCTAAGCTAAAGGAGGCTAATGTTGGGCTATAAAGGAACTACAGCACGGTCACATGACTTCACGTCACCACCGCTAAGCTAAAGGTGGCTAATGTTTGGCTATAAAGGAACTACAGCACGGTCACATGACTTCACGTCACCACCGCTAAGCTAAAGGAGGCTAATGTTGGGCTATAAAGGAACTACAGCACGGTCACATGACTTTACGTCTCCACCGCTAAGCTAAAGGAGGCTAATGTTGGTCACCAGCGCGCAGCTATCTCCACGTCCTTACTCAAGGACTTTGGGTCCTCCAAACGTAAACTTCAGTACCTGGCACGACTAATAAGGAAATATCGGTTCGTAACGTGGAAATCGACACGCCACCACTTAACTTCAGCACGGCACACATGCAGGAAATAATCGGGCTTGTGAAATCGGTGAATCGAAGACGCACACTTCACTTCCAGCTACACTGGCGCGCCACATCAAGGNGGCTAATGTTGGGCTATAAAGGAACTACAGCACGGTCACATGACTTCACGTCACCACCGCTAAGCTAAAGGAGGCTAATGTTGGGCTATAAAGGAACTACAGCACGGTCACATGACTTCACGTCACCACCACTAAGCTA
>NW_011335544.1:0-259 GCF_000735185.1 Notothenia coriiceps | reverse complement strand
CTCCTTTAGCTTAGCGGTGGTGACGTGAAGTCATGTGACCGTGCTGTAGTTCCTTTATAGCCCAACATTAGCCTNGACTTCACGTCACCACCGCTAAGCTAAAGGTGGCTAATGTTGGGCTATAAAGGAACTACAGCACGGTCACATGACTTCACGTCACCACCGCTAAGCTAAAGGAGGCTAATGTTGGGCTATAAAGGAACTACAGCACGGTCACATGACTTCACGTCACCACCACTAAGCTAAAGGTGGCTAATGT
>NW_011335543.1:571431-587756 GCF_000735185.1 Notothenia coriiceps | reverse complement strand
GTGTGTCGTGCCCCCCCCCGCCGCGTTGTCGACATTCAAGTTCAAATTTTCAGCGTTTTTACGATTGCTTGATCACAGTCGTTTGCCTACTGTACACTTCATAAGACAATTCCTCCTGGCTGGTTCGCATTAATTCCTCGTGATTAACCTCACTGAATACTACCGATAACCTGAGTCCTCAATTAAAGTAAACCTTAAGGGCGACATCTTTCTTTAATTTCCGCCGCGGCCGTTCACCTTTGTAAGGTTGTTGAGTGGTTGTCCCGCGGCGCTACATTTGTCAAAATTTTGCGTACGCAGTTTCATTGGGCCTAAAACCGGATACACAATACACCTAAGTTTTCCATTTTATAGATGTTTTTTTCCTCCTCTGGCTTGACTAGCCTCGTTGACACTGTTTATTACCGTTGACTTTGCCGCGTACCTGTTACTGATACACAATTTTACGCGAATTAGGTCTTGTTCGGCCAAACCTTTGAAATATGCCCGTCTTCTTTTAAAGATATACTTTCTTAATATGTAAAGACAGAAAAATACGCAAAAAAAAAAAAAAAAAACAAAAAAAAAAAAAAAAAAAAAAAAAAAAAAAAAAAAAAAAAGAAAAAAAAAAAAAAAGAAAAAAAAAAAAAAAAAAAAAAAAAAAAAAAAAAAAAAGGGGGCCGCAACTTCCAACAGGAGTCATTTGGGGGGGCTCTTGGGAAAAAAGGTTGGGAACCCCTGCCCTATACGATCATTTCCTGATAACAATGACGCAATAACCCCGCCTCTCCCCACCTCTCCTGCTCAGAGATCAGCTGCTGGGCTGTCAGAAGAGGGGAAGGAAAAGAGAGGCTCCATTTACTATTCTTATATTATTATATAGAGTCATTATCAATTTGTTTTAAAGCTCAATAAATAACAAAGAAGACCTCTGACCGGCACTTTTCTAATTTTGTCCGGAAGATTGAAACTTTAACGGACATGTTGACAGGCGAAAAAAAAAAATCTAACGGAAACTCTGCCGCACGGTTCCCTCGTCCCTTGGAAGAGGTGGAGAGGTGGGTGTTTTTCATCTGCTGGTGGACTACCGGAGAGATTTACAGCAGGAGCACACGCTTGCATTGGGGAGGGAGAAAAAGAGCCAGAGCGTCCACCGCGGAGAATAAACAGAAGGGCAACCATGGCAACCATGCGCAGGAAGTCTTCTTCGCTGCTTTTGGTGTATTTTGTGGCAGAAGTACAGCGCCACTTACAGGCCCGGCATATGTACGACAGCGTCTCCAGCGCTTTCGAGCGGTCTCGTGTGAATGGACACGTTTCTGGTGCCTATTGCGTGTGGACGGAAGACTTTTTTGATATCGATATCGGTTCGTTTGCGTTACCGTTCTCGTGTGGCTCCAGTCTTAGACTGAGAGGTGTCTCTGTTAGAGCCAGCACACAAAACTGAAAGCTGACCTCAAAGAGGAAGTGGCAACATCTCACAACCCACTGCTTCATTGAAACTGTGCTTAAAAGATACTGCACACTGCAAGGACTGGCTATCTCAAGTGTACATCTAAAGACTTATGAACACCTATGAAAAACACCTATTTTATTGACTGTTTTATACTGTCATGGATTGATGAATCCTCCCTACATTTGACGGCCAAATGTAGATCAACTCCTGCTTCAGTATTACCAGAGGTTTTTTGGAGGATTTGCTTTGTTACCTTGTCTGTTGCAAGCAATATTTTTGAAATTGTTGTGGCCTCAAAAGCATCCACCCATAAAGAAAAATTTGTCTGATTCTGAATTACTTCCATACCTCGATAAATCATGTTCCACTTAAGTTAGGTACGATACGAGATGAACAAATCCCTTTTTTTCTTGTTATATTTCCTTCATTGTGTCTGGAATGGAGTTAGGAGGAACAATTAAGTGTAATTCTTCTTCTTTTTTTGTGAAAGGAGAAGGAGACAACAGCACTCTTTCTAGTTTGTGATCAATATTCCTTTTCTTTTAACTCTTTTTTGGTCTCCTCCAACTCCTTAGAGAAATATATTTAGCTGCTTAATGCTCCACTATGTCCACCAGCTTGTTGACATGTGTGTTGGGTAGGTAATGAATGGTGGGTGTATCTGACTTTTATTTTTGATAAAACAAAGACTAATGGGACAAAACAATATAACAATTTGTAGAGCTGAGGAGAATTGTAGAGTCAAATTATATTTTCCTGTTTGTTAATATGAGCCACTCCATTCACATCACAGCTCCAATTTGATCCACTGTTAACATAACATATGTATTAGTGCACCTTTAAAGTTGAAACCTAGTCAAATGTTTTCTGCTTTTACTAGAAGTGCTTTTACTTCCTGCCAGGAGTCCTTTTCTTACAATGTGTGTTGAATTGTCGTGTGTGTGAATCTCATCACAACAAGCTTGTGACTAAACTTCATCATTTCCAACTTCTGTTTGCAGAAGTCAGTTTTTGTACACATCCTGTTACCACAACTGTCAGGGTTAGTAGAGGGCGTGTTAAAGCCAACCAGATCTTACAGGAAGTTGTCCTTTAGCTAAATCATTTTGTGGTGTTTTAAAACTTAAAATAGGGCATGACAAACGCAGCATGTGTTTTGGTCCTGGATGTTGTCATTTAACATTTGCGTGTTTATCACTCTCACTTCCTTTCTTCCTTATGTTAGTTTATTTTCTTGTAAACCTGACAGTTGGAGCTTCTGTCATTTTCATTTCATTTCAAACCTTTATTTATGCAGGTGAATCCCATTGAGATCATTGATCTCTTTTTCAAGGGTGACCTGCTGTATGTCTGTATGTCACTAAGCACTCTTACCATGGCCTACTGTATACACAGAGCTCTATTTTCCACACAAAGCTCACCTTATTTCCGGGCTTGGAGGAGCGGATCAGTATCAGTCTGTGCTTCTTCTTGAAGGGACTCTTTAATTCGTGACATTTATCATAGTTCTCCAGGTCAAGCCTCTCTAAGCAGTTCTTCAGATCCTGCAACACACATTTACCAGTCAATCATCTGCAAATCTGTCATTTCAAATAGAAGATAAATAAGGCGACATCATTTTTGATTTTTTTTATATCAACAAATATCGCAAAAAAACAAACAACCTGCTCACGACTACTGTTGTCCTGGTGACCAATATAATGATAATAGGTTTTTATTCTGAACAACTCTGTGACTGTATTATCTTTGAGAGCTTTCTGTGATATGTGAATGCAGAACAGAGTGTGATGTAACATATTCTAAGATGCCCTTGTCTGTGATACATTAGCTGTTTAATTATATTTGTAAGCACACAATTACCCAAAAGGCTCTATTTCAACAATCATAACGTATTGCGAAGCATTTTACATTGCCTCATAACGTAATGTCTCATATTACTTCAGAATTGGTGATCCCTCACCTTAACACTCAATAATACCTTTTTTTCATTTGAATTAAAGCAAAAAATTAACACTTATAGTATAACAGGTTGTAATGAATTGAAATTCCATGGTCATTATGAAAATCTTATAATATTTTCATAATGACCATGGAATTTCAATTCATTATGGTGCACTAAACTATAAAAAAAGTGCTTATAAGCTGATTAGATTGCATGTTAAGTATGTTCATAATGAAATATAAAATGCTCTGAATATGACAGTTATATAACTCTGTACTGTAAAATGGTGCAAATTAGTGAAAAAGTGGAATGAGTAGGAGACATAACAGTGGTGTACCTCATTGTCATACACCACGATCTCCGTCTTCTCCACATGGACGTAGCGCTCCTTGTAGCTGGCCAACAGTCTGCCGGGGGCCTTCTTCACCCAGCCCTCCTTACCCAGGAACTTGGGCTCTTTTCTCCGGGCTGGCTCCTCTTTTGCACTCTGCATGATGGAGGAACGAGAACACATTTAGGACAGGATACAGAATAACATTATGTCTGTATAGGAAAGGACTCGTCTTATCTGTATGGTTAGCTATAGGCGCTATACTATATGAGTAAAGTATATGTTAACGTTGTTGAGTATTGCAATGACGATATATTGTGATAAATAAAAAGATATTTAAGTGTAGTCCAATGTTTTTACTTTAATGCTAAAATACAACATAGTGTTTGAAAAAAAATGATAGAAAATTATTTCAAAAATACAATGTTGTATGAACACATTGTGTGGTAACTGTTGCATAGCCCCTTTCCTAAAATGTCAGGTTTGTTTAATTTGTGTTTCAATGTCATGAGAGTTTTTGATAATTCATGCTGTCTTTCTTTTTCTGTAGTGAGATAAACAAATTAAAAAGTAGAACTGAAATATATTTATGATGGTATAAAATGTATTAAATTTATTTTACTAAATTTTAGTTTTCGATAGTAAGAGTGTCTCAGGGAAATACTTTTTCTTTTGGCCCCCATATAGAGCCCCCAAAAACTATTTAGGAATATGAACTAATGGCGCTTTTCCACTGCAGGGCCTCGCACGGCTTAGTACGGTATAGTTAGGCCTTGGTAGGCCAGGCTCACTTTATGCTGCGTTTCCATTACAGTTTAGTAGCTGGGGCAGTAACTATAGTAACGCAGTGTAGGCGGAGCCTTGACGTCATCTTCAATGCGAACCACAGAAAACCAACATCAGCCATTAGCTGTTAGCGCTCAGAGCTCACAGCTCCTCATATCTGTTCAGAAACTAGACAAAAGTTAAACAAGTACAAATCACAGACTGTCTGTGTCATGGAGAATACAGTTGTTGGTTTATTTATGTCTGTATAGGCCGTTGTTGTGAGTGTGGACGGTCGGAGCATATACAACGTTAGCTTAGCCGATCTCCATTCAGAAAACACACATTTTAAAAGTTTTTTCGCCTGCCGTCTGTCTGCAGACTTGTCAAAGCATTAATTCATGGTTTTTACTAACCGGTATCAGTATGTTGTTACTTCGGCATCATTTTGAAACGTGTATTACAATTAAATCACGGTAAAATATGTTCATTGTGTTGTAGTTGTAGCCACTCAAGTCACTAGTTTAGCATATTCAGCCCGGTTGTTGGCCCGGAAAGAACCACGATTTTGGAGGGCCAGAAAAACTGTGAAAAGGTACCCCTAGTGGAAACGCAACAAAAACGGGCCGGGTTTGGCACGGCACGCTTAAACCATGCTCTGCGCTGCAGTCGAAATGCGCCATAACTTAGCATATTATAGAACATAGTTTCCCATTGTGCTTATCAAGTGTTTGGGTCTTACATTGAAAAAAAATGATATTTTTTCATCACTGTTATAATGTACTTTATGATGACAGCAGTGTCTGGTGTGATGAGTGGACGTGTGTGTGTGACTCAGTTAATGACTTAATAGTAAGACATCAGCTTTTCATTTGTAGAGACTTCTTCTTGTTTCAACACTGTGTCTAATTATATCAGCTCCTATGGTCAAGGCAGAGACCAACCATTTCCTAAATTCTGAGTAGATGTTCTAAATATTGCTTCTAACCACTTGTAGTTCTATAGTGTGAGACATGGTGGTGTTTTTCTTAATAAGTCTAAGAAAAATGTGGTTTTGAAGCTTGTGCAGCGAGTAGGAAGAACAAGTTCTGCTAAAGCAGTTTGGTGTTAGAGAACTGAGGCTTGTAAAGAGCAGCAGCTCTCTCTAACTATCAGGCATTTTCATTTCTGCCCTCTTTTCTGAAAACACACACACATTTGGCTTTAGACACTATCACCTTTCTAACATTAGCCTTTCATAGTACATGTTTTCACATCACTATTTGTGCACAGATGGGTGGTTAGGTGATAGTGTTTCACTTCCGGTTACAAAGCAGCCAGAAAGGGCAGTATCAGGGCACAGAATGAAGACAGCAGCTGCTAGGCAACACGAAACACACTCACTGTTGTGATGGATAATGAAACTCTAAACAATATATAAGGAACTGAAACATCAACATTCATTACAAAAATTGAACTGCTAGTGTTTGCCAGTATATGCAACATACTTACAAAATGGAAGACACTTAGCACATCTTTAAAGAAATGTCAACTGTTACAAAAGATTTCAACTTTACCAGACAATAAATAAAAATGACAATAAAAATGAAACAAACTTCTCAAACCACTCCTCTAGCATAACTGACCATAACACTGATTTGAGTTGTTACCACAACATGGCTAAAACAAAGCTTCTATTTGATGTATTAACACACGTTAAAGGAAAAAAGCTAACTATGCGAGCAACACCATGGGAACAGCTGCTATCGAGTGCGCTAGAATTTGAAAGTAGGCAGCCGAACAAAATCTGCCCCTTCCTTCAGACTTCCTTACAGAGCCCCTCCTCCAACACACACGAATGCGCACATGACCAATGAGGGCACGAGATAAGTTTGTGCACGAGATGGAAGGCTGACAGGCAGGTAAAATGATTGGTCGTGCTTAATGATGCATTTTTTTAATGCATTTATTGTCAAAGCATTTAACATATTCATTGCTATCGGGATGTTAAGAGCATTCCATGGAATATAACAAAAAGTATTTCTTAAGAGAATTACCTACCCCACCTTTAACAAAAAAGTAAGAATGACCCCTCCAAGGGAAGACCTTATACTGTAGATCTGATCAATTGAAGGCAACAAGTCCTCCGAACCATACGACCAAATAAGTCATTTGTTTCAACCCTATAATAATACATACTAGCATAGTAGTTTTAACATAACGCTTGAAGTTTTTAAAATGATGTTTACATTGTAAAACGGTGGATTTTCAAAACACAACTACTTGGTTAGGTTATATATTTCTGTGACACTTCTTTCAATGCTTATCAGCATCAGTTCAGCATTCAGATGTTTTTTCAAGGCCTACATTTAACACTGGCAGTAACAGGTTGATTATTAGCGATTAGATTAGCAATTAATTTAAGCTATTAGAGTTGCGCCAATAGAGCACCTTTGTTCATCAATGTCCCAGTAAAACTTGGTCACCATTGTAATCTATTGTAACTACTGTTACTCAAAGCATACAACACTGTGACTGCCAACCTCGGAGAAACACAGACTAGTTTCTGCATACATATAGACTTGTTGAGGAACCCCCAAAACTCCTTTCTCATTCGGACTAAAACACTGACTGAAGTGCAGGTGTCTGCAAAATTCACAGCCTTTGTTTCTGTTGTAGGAACTTCCACAGGATACCATTTTTATTTTTTGGGATTAGGTTGGAGGTCATCAACATATTTTTCCACTCTCACTTAACTGCAAGTGTTTCGACTTGGTAAACAGCAGTGCAGCGGCAGAAAAGGGAACGCCAAGCAGGGAGGAGAGGTGCCAGACGGAGAGTGAGAAGGGCCATAAATAAAAAGGCTACTTTGTCAAACCCCCTGAATACAGTGTGATATAGTGCAACTACAACTACATAAAGACATAGCAGTCTCACTGTTCAGTTCAGGAAACAGCCCTCAGACACAGAGTGGCCTTGGCATGCATCTGGCATGGATGAACATGGACAGAAATTGATGGGGCTTGGTGGATCACTTCAGTGCATTGGGCGTTGATCAACTCATGCAACAGTGAGAGGTTTCCATTACCCAGAACTTAGGTGACTACCATAGCTCCGTGCTGAGATATCAGATAATATTTTGGTCTAACACAGGAAGTCTGCTCTGCACTGAAGCATGGACCTGACCAAAACTTTGACCCAAAACTGTCCACACACACGTTTGCACAATCTATTAGCTGTCCTCTCTGCGGTGTTGTGGTGAACATTCAAATGTCATCTACCAGAGAACAAGTGGTAAAGCCATTTTAAAAGCTACAGTTAAGGTATCTCATGCTGGGTCTTAAAAGAGGAAGAGAAAACAGAGCGCAGGGTTTCGTGGAAGAGGCACACCTTAGCAGACATGTGTTTCTGATCAAGTTTTAGGTCAGGGAGCATCTGGCATTCATAGATGTTTTATGCTGACCTGCCCAGCTTGAAGTCACCACAAGCCTCACTGGAGCTCACTCTTTACCACCGCTAACCCCTCACAGCTGATGGAAGACAGTGGAGCTGAACAAATGTGTTGTTCTGCTGGTATAAGGTGCCTTAAATGTTACTGGCAAATCACTGACATCACTACCTCTGCTTTACTAAGCTACCTAAAAGTTTTAATTTCAAATGACTCAAATCAAATATTTTGGACTCCCTCTTGAGGGTATACTTTCTGTTTTGTGCCGTTGCAGCCAATGTTGTTACAGCCAAAGGTATTGCAATAAATGATTGGAGTGTACCACATATGACTGCAGGGTTGATGGAACTGTCCACACCCAACTATCAGAAACACATACAGGCTTACTCAGTGTTGCATTGGGATTTCTAAGCACGTCTAAGCAAGGTGCTTCCCTATGGTGCTTACACAGCAATCAGTGATGGAACTCAGAAAATGGTTAAAACAACCAGCCCTTATCGCCAGCAGTAACACTGCATCTACTGCAGATAATAACAGTTCAGATCATGGGGACATTACGTTACCCGCGGCCACTGTCTTGTACACTAACGCCCGACTCGCCGGCTTTGCCGCAGCCGTCTTCGTTGCCCCAAACACCGCCACCCCTCAGCGGCCCGCAAGTGCCAGAGGACCTCGGCAAAACAGAGCCTGCCCAGGTATATTTAAAAAAGTACCCAACTCGCCTGTACAGTGGGGCAAGGTGCTCATTTTGCAGCTCATGGTTTCAAAACAGAGATTGGCTGGAATATTCATGTAAAAAAGATGCCATCTTCTGCTATGCATGTAGACATTTCGGTTCAAGTAAGTCAGATGCCTTCACCACAACTGTCTACTACAACTGGCGCCATGCTCTTATAGGCTATGTGATAAGGGGCTGGGAAGGCATGAATCAAGCAAAGAGCACATAGATCCATAGATCTCTTAATGTTGCTCTCAAAGTGCACCAGATTGATGCTTTTAACTTCAATATTAAAAAAAAAATGTCCCGGGTGAGCATGCCCCCGGACCCCCCTAGAGGAGGTGAGGAACCCTCTAGAGGGTGTTAGGTCCACTCCCCACTTGTAAAAAATAGCACTTTACCACTGCAGCCTAGTGTTGCACGGTGTACCAATACTTGAAAGGTACCGCGATACCCTGCCGTTAAAAACGGTACGATTCCTCCGTTTCATTAGTATCGGTACTTTAAGAATGACGGGGAGAAGTACTCCGGTGAGAAAGCGCCGTTTTAATAAGAGCCGTGTGTGTTCAGCGCTCTGCTTCCACTCCCTGCACTGCCAGCCGTGCCTGCAGTCCCGCCCCTCTCAAACACGTTCTAAGTCCCTCCCCTTCTCGTGCACGCGGCCACGCGCTAGCTGCCAGAGCATGTGAGAAAACTAAACGAGAAGCATGGCTGCAAGTGGGAGTGCAACTGCCGCTGCGCCTCGGCTTGTTGACAAAAAAAGACGCCAGAAGCGAAATTTGGAAGTATTTGAGCTATATCTCTGACAGTGAGGGCAAGCCTACGGACACCACGAGGCCTGTCTGTAAGAGATGTTTCAGATCCCTGCAAACCAAGGGAGCCAACACATCAAACTTGGCTAAGCACCTCGCCGACCGGCATCCAGAGCTGTTTAAAGAATTTAAAGACTGACAGGTTAGCGAATNCATTTAAGACTGTCTATACTCCTAACCTCCAGACTTTTTTTATTTTCTGTGCTCTGTATATTGTTTATTTATATTGTATACATTTAGTTGTTATTATTAATCCTTTAATAATAACAACTAAATGTATACAATATAAATAAACAATATACAGAGCACAGAAAATAAAAAAAGTCTGGAGGTTAGGAGTATAGACAGTCTTAAATGTATCAAAGTACTTTGTGATTGGATACCACAATTATTATAAATTATCAGGATGTAGTTGCAACGAAAACATAATTGTCTCTTTCTTAATAGAAAACACCACATAGAGTATTTGTTCAAATAAAATGGTGATCAAAACTCTTAACAAAATAACATGTGAATAATGTTGCTCTTGTGTGCTCTTTGACATGTATTCCGACTATCACTAACGTCATACATAAGTATATCCTAAAGAGGGCAGTGTTACACAACAAATACACCATCTTGCATTCATGCCTGTTCCTACCTTGAGCATTATTCCGGTATGATTGAAAAGATGGAACCTTTCTTTAATATATAACAGCCCATTTAATACAGCACACACACATATCGAAAACACGGAAAGGCGTGAAAATGCTGTGTAGATATTCTACATCTTGCACCAGCAGATTCTTGTGTCATTTCTCTGTGTTGGAGTCTATTGACATTCACAGTGATGCTAGTGATTACAGCTTTGCATGGACATTGATCATAAGCCACCCCACCACCATGCACTAATGCTATTAATTACAGCAAACACTGCAGAGATTTAATTTCAACAGAGGCCACCGCCACTCATTGGGATTACTGTGTGTTATTAAAATGAATGGCAAAGGTCAGTATGTCTCTTATCATTCATTACGATATTTTTCCTTAGGAGTTAATACACAAGCACAATATTTTCAGTTTCAAAAAAAGCTTGGGACATTAAAATTGTTGAGTTTTTTTAAAGGCTTTGTTGAAGTTAAAAGTGACTCAACAACTCCATCATGTGGTACAGCTAGGAAGTTGACTAAGCTCTTTCCACATGAGAGAAAGAGTATACTTTCCATTATTCTGTGTTTACCAAGCCTCCTTTATGTAGCAAGTAGCTATTCTGGGCTAATGGTGTGATAAACTGATCCACAAAAGCAGAGAGGTATATGTGACAGGTCCAGCAACAATGTGTCTGTCCGGAAAATGTCTCAGGCTTTTATATATTTCTCGTAATGGCTTAGACAAGTGATAGGTGGGCTCTTTGATTCTCAGAAAAGTACGATTCTTCTGTAATGGTTTCTATGTTCTGGGAAAGATTATCATAGCTGATCAGCTTTTGTTAGGTCTCAGTGAGTGCAAAAAAAGAAAAAAAAACACAAGATTTGTGATTTGTGTTTTGTCAGAGTTTAGAATATAATAAATAAAAATCAATTTTAAAAAGGGAATCTTTTTTATAAACAATATAAGATAAAGTGTAACAAAAACATGAAATAAAAACAAAAGAAAAAAGATTTGAATGAAATTAGGGAGGTAAAGTCAAATGTCTTGTAAAAGACAAAATAAAATAGAATAACATATATTTATATCAATATCCTTATCTTTATTATGATCACCATTAGCAACACATTTTGTTCATCATTCCAACAATCATCAAGCCAAACAAAAAAAATACACATTTAAATGGACATACAGTACACACAGACATAGTACATAAGAAGTTAAAGCAAAGATGTACAACAATATAACACTGGTGTATCAGCATTAAAAAGATAATAATACTGAATTGCAGGGATTTAAAGGGTTTGGCTGCTGATGGTAAAGTGCCACAGTTGTAGGGTTCCTCCTGTAGATTGGACCATATATGACCCTCTGACAGGTGTTGTGCGGCAGCATGAGGAATGGATCAAAAGAAGGGCCATTAATGAGGTAGGGTGAGAGATGGGATGGAGAGGGAAAGGAAGGGAAAGTGTCAATGAGCAGGATGGAAAGAGCAGATGCATGTTGGACTGCGAGCTGTCGATAGCCACCCCGACATCAGTTGTCTTGTCTCCGAGCAGCTATAACAAGCTGTGGAGCCTCCACCCCCACCCCTTCTCACTTCCCCTTTGGCCCCCGGCTGGGCCTGCTGTCTGGGGCCTAGGTGCCTGAAATCCCGGTTATAACGGTCGCATTGATCTCTGTGCCTGGGATGGCCAATTACACCGTCCATAGAAACTAATGAGGAGAAATCGCTCCGGTGGCAATTACTGGAGCTGTACATCGCCCCAGCACTGAGATGGAGAGCTGCAAACACAGAGAAGTGCAAGTGAGACAAATAAAGAGCGCCTATTACTCCTGCACACATATATCAAACACAAGGAGGGGAGTCAAAAGTAGAATTAGAGCAAACTATTAAAACAAATCTCATTCTAAATATTTTAGGTCAGGGGATTGAGGCCTCAGATGAGTTACTTTGGAGAATTCTAAGTTGAGACTCATATTTCAGTGTATGAGATCCAATTGAATTGCCTCTATGATAGTTTACAGATGCTGTAGGCTCTCTATGAGCATAGCTAACTAACAATGAGGGATACCAAGCATAGTTCTAAAGATTCAGGGGTGTAACGTGAGAGGTAGTATTAACTTCAATGCAGGTCTCCCTTGAAAAAGAGATCAATGATCTCAATGGGATTTCACCTGGATAAATAAAGGTTTTGAATGTCACAAATATTTAAAACAAATATGTATGATAATCATGACATATTTTTCACATAATCAATTTAAATTGGACAGGGCATTAAGCAACACCATAAGTCTGAACAATCTTCAGGAAAATTGACCCCTGGATGATTGAATTAATACGTTGTAAATGATCTGATTTCCTTTTTTGTATTACTTACAAACATTTTCCAGAGTTGTATGTGGGCAAGTAAAAAAAAGAGTCTCTTAAAGGTGAACTTTGAACTTGGTATTTTGAAAATCCTTGATACTGAAGTATTTCATCGAAGTTAGATCTGTTCTTATTTAAGGTATTTTTTATCTATGGTAAATGTCCCCATCCAAAAGTTAAGATGGTTTAAATTGTTTTTTTAAAATTATATTTCATCATTTTGTATTTACAGTGGAAAATAGCATGTTGTTTTTTACATTCAAATTATATTCATAGGTGAGTAAGGGAAGTCTACTCAGAATAACAAAACAAGACATTTAAAATAACTGATACTCTGAAAATAACTGTAGTGTACATTTCTCACAGTTTTAACAACCAAGAACATTATTATAATGCTTCTCTTCTTTATTTGAACCCTCTTGGACCAGCCATGCCATTATGCCCTACTGTAAATATTGTTATATGTTGAAAAACTCAATTGAGTGGCATAGAAAAACCTAAAAACAAGCAAACAAGGATTCAGTTAAGACAGGGAACATCAGTGTGGTGCTTCAGTCACATGACAGACAGCAGGCCTACTCCCTGCAACAAATAGAAACTTACCTTTTGGACAAGGCCAGCTTTTCAGTGTTCACCATGTGGTGCTATTTTAGTTTTGGCTAACCCTACCAAAAATGCCGTGCATTAGTTTAGCATACTTTTTATGTAGTGTACTGTGTTGACAGTCATTTAACTTTTGTAGCTAGCTCAACATTAGCCGAAAATATTTCGAGGTAGTAGGCCTACAATTAGCCATCTTTGCGCCCGCCTCACTGACTTAATTCACGTATTAACGTCAGAAGCAGCGCTGGAGTTTTCCTGACTGCTGTCGGCTAACATTCCCTTGGACCAACTCCAACAACTTCCCAAAGGATTAACACCATGGACTCACTTCAAAAAAAGTAAGAGCTGTTTTTTCTAGCATGTTTGTCCACATTTGCTGTGCTGTTTGTGCTAATGACATGTTCAACTTGCTATGTGATGTAGCATCATTTGTCTGGTCTTCTCCTTTGTTGCTGTTTAGCACGTTTATAAGAATGCCTTTTATCTGACAGTGTTGAGATATACATACCCAGAGTTGGGTGTTTTGTGTGTGTTGGTTTTCGTGCTTGTTGTTAGTGGTTTCCTATTGTTTTGTTCAATGCAAACGCTTCTACTGTAGAATATGCTAATATTGTGTTTGCTTTATGGATAAAAATATTGTCCATGTTTTGCACACAGACCTTTCACGTAGCTTTATTCCTTTCTTCATTCGAAAACTTAACATTGTTTTTGTCACACAAGAGACCTAGGCTAGAGGGTCCTATACAGCAACACTTATTCATGCCATGAATCCATTTGGCTACTAAGCCCCTTGTTTCAAGCTTGTGCAGCCATGAGTGTTTTTGAAATTAATATGTAAATAATGATCTGCTGAATAGATAACATGTGTGGAATTGCTGCTGCTGGTACTATATTCCCCATTTAGGTATAGCTCTGTGCTTTAGGGTTGTTTTATTATTAATGTCACTGCTCAATTTCTGCTGTGTTGGGTTCGATGAACTGGAGGGGCCTATGCTTAAACTATAGTAACATAAATAAATGTACAACATGTGAGATAATGGACTAAATGGATAAGTTAAGCCTTTTTCTCATGCTTTCTTCTCCTTTATGTCAATCTCATGTGTTGGTATAGCACTTTTTAAAGGGCAGTGTTTGCTGTTGAAGGGCCAATGTCATGCTTTGCCGGTTATTAACCGTCCCCTTGTGTGTTATGAAGATTTGTATGCATGTAAACGGTCTGCAGAGTCAAAAACCCTCAAAGTACACCCTGCAGCGAGTAAAACTCTAACACAGTCTATGCTGCCCAAAAACGCCTCTTTGGAGATTTCTAATTTTCCATTGTTTACTTCCTGGGTACTGTAATGGGTTTCATTTATAAAGCACTTCATATTTGACTTCAAATCCCGAAGTGCTACAAGCAGTGAGCAGTATAAAAACATTACACAATACGGTCAAATTAATAAAAAGTAGGGATGCACCGAATATTCGGCAACCGAATATTATCGGCCGAAAATGGTTAAAAAGGCCCTTTCGGCTTTTAGCACCGAAACGAAAAATGTCAGAGAACAGGGTTACGTTGATCATACTCCGCATATTTGTCCGGGTGTTTTGATTTCAAGTGGTGGAGTAATCCCGAAGTGGTGAAAGTCTTTGCAGTTACACCT
Source organism: Notothenia coriiceps (assembly GCF_000735185.1). Classification (NCBI taxonomy): domain Eukaryota; kingdom Metazoa; phylum Chordata; class Actinopteri; order Perciformes; family Nototheniidae; genus Notothenia; species Notothenia coriiceps. Next base: position 573,082 of record NW_011335543.1, on the reverse strand, counting down.
CCTCGAGAAATGTCAACTGAACACGTTTTACAAATCGCAATCCGCGCCTCTCTCTCTGATATTTTTAAATATCTCCAAGCGGCAGACATGTTGGCTGTGAGCCAGCCGCGAGCATGGTCGCGCGCTGTGCTTGTCGCCGCGTTTTGATTACGTCATCACAACAACACGTTAGGTTACCAAACTTATAGGTGCATTTGTTGTTGTTGAAGGCCTGGCTGTTACAGTCTTTATTTACAATATTTTGTTGTAGGCCTACTGGCCTAGATGTTTATTTTAAAGCACCTTGGCTTTGTTCTGAATGCACTTTGTTGTAGTTATCCTACAGAGAAAAGAAAATGCACTTGACTTGGAATTAATGTACTGTATGCATTCAAAAGTGCTGAATAAATGTTTTATGGACCCATAATAGTGATTACTATTTAAGTTAAGTTTTGCCATAATCATGTCTTTTTCCATAATCAGGTAGCTGAACAACATTGGTAAAAAATGTATACATTATATATATATATTTCTATTAATCATTTTCGGCCATTCGGTTTTTGGCCAACTGTTTCCTATTTTTGGTATCGGTTTCGGCCAAGAATTTCCCATTCGGTGCACCCCAATATATAAGGGCTGTCAAGTTAACGCGTTAATGCAAAAAAAAAAAAAAAAAAATTAACGCCACATTATTAAGCGATTAACGGTGCATGTATTTTCCGTCGGCGGCCGTAGTTCAGAGGCATCGAGTTAAAATACATCTACAACGTATGCCTAACAGCCCCGCTCCTGCCGATCCGCTGTGGGCAGACACACTCACGCCACCGGAAGGCACCGGACTGACACACACATACAGACAGACAGACAGACAGACAGACATACATACAGTGGGGCAAAAAACATTTGTCAGCGCACCAATTGTGCAAGTTCTCCCACCTTAAAAGATGAGAGCCTGTAATTTTCATCCTAGAGTACCTCAACTAGAGGCAAAATGAGAAAAAAAAAATCCAGAAAAAAACAAGTCTGATTTAAAGAATTTATTTGCAAATTATGTGGAAAATAAGTATTTGGTCAGCCTACAATACAAACAAGATTTCTGGCTCTCACAGACCCTGTAACTTCGTCTTTAAGTGCTCCTGCTGGTCCTCCACTGTTAACCGTATTAATGCACCTGTTTGACCATTATCAGTATGAGCAAAGACCACCTGTCGACAACCTCAAACAGCCACACTGCAAATTGAAATTTAAAAGATTCTCTTAGATTGCGGACATAGTTTCAAATGGCTTTTATTACCCCGCCCCCCATAGGAAGTTGGCAATTCAAGCAATGTGGCGTCTTTTCATGGGCATTTTAAGTACATTTTCCGAACACTTTCCCTAGGAGGAGTTTGCAAAAATGGTACTAAATGCATGAAAAACGCCTTGTTGATAGGGCCAACTTCCTGGGGGCGGGGCAAAATAAAACACACTTTGAAAATGATCCCAATCAGAGAAATTTAATTCCAAGATTGCAATGTGGCTGTGAGGCTTGTCGACAGGTGGTCTTTTATACTGAAATAGTTCAAACCGAGGTGCCATTAATACATTAACAAAGTGGAAGGACAGAGGAGGCTAAAAGAGAAAGTTACAGGTCCGTAGAGCCAGAAAATCTTAGTTTGTTTGTAGGTGACCA
>NW_011335543.1:566854-571260 GCF_000735185.1 Notothenia coriiceps | reverse complement strand
GTATTAGGAAACACTTTATACTTACTGGACATGTTATACTCATTACATACTGTATATAAAATATGACCAAGAATGTGAGACAACTTTATAGAAATTCATATCACATCTGTTACTGATGCCATTTGTCATACTTTGTTAAACTCACAAATAATAAAGTTCCATAACTTCAGTTGGGAACAAAGACCACACCTTATCTCCCCAAGGCAATTTCCCATCCAATAGGTGTGCTAGATAGGTGTGTATAACCCTTTCTCCTGTCTGTTACTCCCTCTTTCAGCACAAGAACCAGAGGGGGATTCAATAGAGCCTGAATACCTGCACTGAGACCCTCACCCTGCACCCTCAGTCTCAACTCTGTGTTTTTCAAGCCTTTCCCTGTTTTTTTGTATTAAACAAAACATTAAGCTTTCCCAATGGTGTGGTTTTCGTTTTGTGAAAAAGTGCAAATGCAGTTTTGTATATAATAACCTCACATATTTTTTTGCTGTTGGTCGTGAAATTGCTCCTGCTGACTTGAGCCAGCCATTTTTTCCTCCGCTCTGTGTCAGTGGGGAAGCCGTACATTCGTACTCCTTTCTCGGAGCGATTTGAGCATCCCCAGGCAGCACAGCAAACCATGGTGGCGACTAGGAGGCAGCACAGCAAACCAGGACAACACGGAGGAAAAGGCACAGACAAACTGCATGATATGCTATTCAATGTTTATTGAATTCCATGTATTTGCAGTGGATGTTCATCATCATCATCATCATGCTGCTGCTGCTGCTGCTTGTCCTTTGATAGTCACCTGTCGGTCTCCTGTCCTTTCTGAAAGCCATAAAGATGACATTAGTCATTTAGATAACTTGTGTCCTCAATTACCATGGGATTACTGAAACTAACATGAATTTAAGAAAATGGTAGAAATTATCTAAAAAATCTAATCTGAATTTTGAAGCATTCCTTTAGATCCCCTCCCTCTAAATATATCAATAAACATTAGAAAGTGATGCTCCTGACTACCATACAAGTTTAAGAAGATAATATTGGTTTTAAAGAATTCAAAGCTATAAATAAACAGCAACAGGCTCTTTAACCAAGGCACTGTTAGCCTAACATGTAAACTAGTTGTTCACACTAATCCTAATATTATCACTTAATATTAGCAAATATTAAATTAAATATTAATTAATTAAATATTAAATTAGCAAATTCTATTTTATTTTTTAAAACATATTGATGTAAATACATACACATATCGATTTGTTGTATAAATATTGCAAATCAAAACCTTTATTCACTAATAATTACCAAAAATCCTAGTTCTATCTCCTGTTATCAATGCATTCACATTGCCCGCCATGAACTTCCGGGGAACGATCCTCGTCTACATGAACCACGTGACGATAACCGTTTTTGGACTTCCGCTGTCGTAACTCTTCTATCTATATGGCGCTGGTCCAAGGCGACGTACTCTGTTCTCCCGGTGAGGTATGATCTGAACCAGTCAAGGGGAGAGTCAGAGAGTCCAATAGTGGAGTGGAGACGGTGGAGGAGGAGGCCATGATCGACGGTGTCGAAAGCTGCAGTGAGATCGAGGAGGAGGATGAGGAGAGAGGGAGAGCCAGCATCAGCCGTCATCAGCAGGTCGTTGGTGACCCTGACCAGGGCAGTTTCTGTGCTGTAGCCTGAGCGGAAACCAGACTGGAACTTCTCAAATAGGTTGTTGGAGTTTAGGTGGTCTTGGAGCTGAGCAGCAACTAGTTTTTCCAGCACCTTTGATAGAAAAGGAAGGTTGGAAATGGGTCTGTAGTTGGCCAGGACTCCCGGGTCAAGGGAGGGTTTTTTGAGACAAGGTTTGATGACAGCAGTTTTTAGGACAGAGGGGACATGGCCAGCCTGGAGAGAGAAGTTTACGATCTTGGTGATCATGGGGCTCATGGTACAGATGTACAATTTCACCAGAGCTGACGGAAGGGGGTCCAGGACACAGGTGGAGGGCTTCATCCTCCTAACGATGCCCTCAACCTCTCGCTGAGAGATGTCTGTGAAACAGCGAAGAGGCTGGGTTGTCCCAGGCTGTTGGTCAGCAGTTGGAACTGGAGGTGCAGAGGGGATGGAGCGGATGGTGTCAACTTTGTTTTTGAAGAAGGCAGCGAAGTTGCTACACTTATTCTCAGTGGAGTCGGAGTGTAGTGGACTTTGGGGTTTGAGGAGGTGGTTTATGGTGGAGAAGAGTTGCTTGGAGCTTCCAGTACTGTTGTTGATGATGGAGGAGTAGTACTGGGACCGTGCATCTCTGAGGGACTGTGCGTAGGCCTTCTAGTGTTCACGGTAGGCTAACCGGTGAACAGTGAGTCCTGAGGCCTTGAGCCGCCACTCAAGGACAAGCCCAGCTGTCTTCATTCTCCACAGCTGTGACTTGTGAATACCCAGAGGCCACACCCTCTGCCAGCATTTCACGAAACAAAGCCTCCCAAACCTTCCAGCGATTCATGCCGGATATGTACAGCATAGGGCAATGAAGAACGATGCTGTTCCTACTTTGTTTGGACCAGCGGGATTCGGGTACACAACCTGTAAGTATTCATTGTTGTTTGTGTATTTATGCTGTTTAAAACAAACAAGGTATCTACCACGACTGTTTAAATGGATAAACGTTTTTTGGGCTGCTAAGCCATTGACACAGTGCTAACTAAGTTGCTAGCGTTTCCATATATCAACTCCAATGTCAGCAGATTTCCTTACATGTATCTCATAGCAGGAGAATGTCTGCATTCACACACGAAATACTCATAGACATATATACTCCGGCTGATTTACCGTACGGTCAGTCGCGAAACTTAATTACATTATAGTTGGCGTTCCTAGCGTGTATGCTACCGAGCTAAAACAGAAGGCTACCAAGAGCTCCAACAAGCCGTTTAGGACAGAGAGTGGATACACATACTTTACAGAGATGCTGTATGAGAAACCAATGTGAGTTTGGAAAATGTCACAGTATAAAACTATTTTAGTAGACCTCAACAATGAAATTATTATCAGTAGAAATAGCCATGATATGGGCCCTTTTTAAGGTCCAACAAATGATAAGTATTTGTACAAGGTGAAAGAGACTCAATCATTAAAGATTGAACAAATGCACACATCTGTGGTTGTTAGGCGGACATTGGCTTGTTGGAAGCTTTTTACAAACATAGCCCATCAATTCCTAGATAGTGGCAAATGCTAAGGTCTGGCAGACTGCTATATTACTGGCCAATCAAACACTTAAACTTTAAAGCTTTGAAAATCTGAGGTAAAATATCACCTCATGTTGGATCAGACTATATAGCATTTATTGACAGCTTCATCCATTCTGTTTATAAGATTATAGAAAGGGTCAGGAGTCAAAAGTCCAGTTAAACACAACAACTAGTCAACAAAAAATAATATGACAAGCTTTGCAAAATAGCATAGCATTGCAGGGTGTTATTATTTGTTTGCCCCTTGCACATACACATTACATTAAATGATGGGGATGTAGCAGCATTATAGAAAATCAAATTTTAGGTTAGCATCATTGCCTGGTCGTGGAAGCTGTCAGCAGATCTAACCACAACTGAGAGTTTGTGATCTTGTCTGCTGTTTGAATGTCTGACGTTCAGAAACAACTCCTTTTTCACTCTCCCACACCCTGCTTTATTTTCTTCTTTTGTGCATAGATCTTCTATCATCTCTCCTCTTTTCTCTCGCTGCGTCTTCGCCGCTGTGTAACTTTTAATATCTGGGTTTAGAACAAGGACAGAGGCAGCAGCTCCGTGACAGTCAGACATGGGGGAGCAACACAAACACCCTTCAAAGCTCTTGTTTTTCTAAAAGCGAGGATAAGAGGGAACCAGCACATAGACACAGCCGTGAGAGTGTCTGATTTAGTCTTTGGCGAACAGAGGCTGTAGCTTTCATTAGAGAAAACCCACAAACATGCACACACACATACACACACGCACATTGACGTTGTTAGCTAAGAGGTAGCGAGGTGTGGAGAGAGGGGTGGAGAGGTTACAAGATAATCAACACTCCCTCTCCACCGTAAACCTACACAATAAAGACTTGACATCAATATGCCAGTGCAGTGATCTCCACAATGGTGCCTGGCACCGGAGGGGGAAAGGCCTCCACAGTACATCCACACTGATTAAACCATGGTGTGTGTGTGTGTGTGTGTGTGTGTGTGTGTGTGTGTGTGTGTGTGTGTGTGTGTGTGTGTGTGTGTGTGTGTGTGTGTGTGTGTGTGTGTGTGTGTGTGTGTGTGTGTGTGTGTGTGTGTGTGTGTGTGTGTGTGTGTGTGTGTGTGTGTGTGTGTGTGTGTGTGCACGGATGTTCTCTGAAATGTATTGTATAGCTTGACTACTTTTAATTAGCAGTGAGGAAGTTGGCTGTCTTTT
>NW_011335543.1:560045-566792 GCF_000735185.1 Notothenia coriiceps | reverse complement strand
TGTTAATTGACAACCTTGTCGAAGGAAATGTTATCGTTTGATTGCAGTTGTTTTGGCTATATTTATCTTCTGATTTAATATCGTCTGATCATTATTTTCTGTCCCCATTTACTCCATTCCATCTGACAGCAATTCCAATGTTAGCATTGACAGACATTTAACTTCTTGGATTTAAACCTAGGTTTTACTTTCATTGTTAACTTTATACAAACCTTACTTCAACATGTGGGAAGAGTTGTTTCTTAGTAACAGATGAATTTTCTTCAACAAAGACAAAGCTTAGGACACGTGATGGGGAAAGAAAGAAAAAATAAAGAATTGTTGCTATGGTATAATACACTGTACATTTTATTTTTGAATATGTGTAGATGGCGCATCATTAATGTTAGTACGAAACTGAATTACACTGTTTGATAATGGGGATTATCAGAGGAGATTTTTGCACTTCCAACCATCTCAGAGGCAGCTGCGTTCATTTTGTGTTCATGTAACATCGTTTTTCTTAACGTTAATAGGTTATATAGAAGGCATGAGCTCGGTATAATTACATTACCAAACGTGTGACTGTCCAGCAGTTCTACCGGGCCAGAGCTTACAAGGGATTACAGCGATATGACTTTGTGTTATGTGTATGCCTGTATGTTGGACACAGCAGCAATATTTGTCTCATTAAATCCTTCACATTTGTCCTTCTCGACCTTTCACCCTCCCGCAGCCAATCAGCCTTACCGCTCAGTGATAGGAGGCACTCTGAAGCCATTAGAAGGTCATTTCATATATTGCACAGGTTAAGCATTTAGCTAGTACTGAGGAGAAATGTGTCTGATAAACCTGTAATGAAGTGTTTGATAGTCTCACACACAACATGGAACAAGTCGTTTTACACCTTTAGATGGCAGCAGCATGCCACTCCATCACAGAAAGAACCAGAGACACGGAACCTGATGGAAGTCTGGAGCAAAGCTGAAACAAAGAGGAACAGTTAGAGCTCATTATTTCTTTTGATGTTTTTAATCTTCCTCATGTCTTCATCTAAATTGTTGTTACTGGCAACAGGTCGACTTTTCTAGAGACTGAAATAAACTTTTGATAAAAAAACCTTTTCCTAAACCCTTTAAACCAGTGCAAACGTTTCTCAGTCAAGTACCCCCTGACCGACCCCGGAAATCTTTGATAGAAAAAGCCTATATAAATAATTACAATATAGTGATGTTCCATCAGTGTTTGATGTATTAACTCCTTCATGCATGAATTACAACAAACTAAGGATATTTTCATCTTTATGCATGAAAAAAAAAGAATATAACGAAAACAAATTCAAACTGATTTTTCCAAGGAGTTTTTCAATTGAAGTAATATGTTCAACAAACCAATGAACAAAATGATATATTATGAAAAACTATAAAATACAATACACACATTTTATTTTTTTTATATGAGGACGGCCTTAGGGGTTCTAGGAATATTTTATATGAAATTGTGTTTTCTATTTAACTTATTGTACTAAGATTATTTTTGTAATCATGCATGGTATTTTTTTAATCAACCTTTTTTTAATTCTTTATCTCACGTACCCCCTGCAGTAGCCCAACGTACCCCTAGGGGTCCGCGTACCCCCATTTGAGAATCACTGCTTTAAACTATAGCTATAACTATCGCTTGTCTATTTTTGTAAGTTTGATGTCTCCCTATGTGATTGAACTTGATGAATGTGGTATTGTTTTTTTTGCCAACACGCTTAGTGCTTTTAACCCCTCCTGACGTATTTGGGCCGGATGGTTCTTTTCAGAAAACAATCTCTGTCTGGAAAACAGTTTGATCTTGTCCTGGGAAAGTCTTTTATGATTTCTGCTGCAGGGTTTTTATACTGTACAGTTGTAAAAAATGAAATGCTGATTGTCGGTAAAAGATTCAATAAAGACGATACTAAATAAGCATTTCAGCAGATGGATGTGTTCAATGTCACCATTTTCACATTTGACAATGAAACAGTCAATTGTTGAAATAAAAATAGTCAGAAAATGTTTTGAACTTGAATGTCTGGGTTATAATTTTACTCAATGGCGCATTGATGTCAACATTAAATCAGTATAGCCCAAAGAAAGTGGGCCTTGACACCAATATATCCTTTTTTATTCATATTAGATGTAAAATGATTAGTCAATCAAAAGAAAAATGTATTTGCAACTATTTTAATCAACTTATAATGATCATTTTTAAAGGAAAAATGCCCTAGATGTTGCTCTTTGGGTTTTGAACCAATGATTAGACAAAATAAGGAATATGAAGTTATCCGTGTGAGGTATTAAATATTAGGGATGCTCCGATCGATCGGCCACCGATCGATATCGGCCGATACTCACTCTCTGCCGATCGATCGGTGCTCTCTAAAAATGCCAGTTTTTTTTTTTTAAGGCACTTAGCCCTCAGTTACTCTAGGGAGAATGTTCCTGTCATTGTAAGTCGCTTTGGAATAAGGCGTCTACTAAATGACATGTAATGTAATTCAAATTGAAACCGAAAGAAGTCANNCTAAATCCCTAAATTGTAAATTATATTTTTGGGAGAATAAACCCCACAGATCCTCAACTCCGGTGTGTCTCACGCATTAACAACGCAACACAGAGCAACAAGAACGTTGTCTACAGTAGCCATGAACTCGCATGTATTTTCTTATTTGAGGGGGGGGTGGATGCATGGGCCACCCGAATAGGTTAAGGGGCCTTTGGCTTTTCTTGCCCGGGGGAGGGGGCAAATAGAATCAAATTCTGTGGGAAGACACTGAATGCCGATCGCGAGAGCAAATCGCATGACGTAAAATTATGGTGTAAAATACACTGAACAAAAATATAAATGATTCACAACATTACCCTAACCCTAACCCTAACCCTCACACCAGATACTGACTGGTTTTTGGACGCCCCCAGACCCCCCCAATAAAGCAAAAATGCACGTTTCAGAGTGGCCTTTTATTGTGGCCAGCCTAAGGCACACCTGTGCAATAATCATGCTGTCTAATCAGCATCTTGATATGCCACACCTGTGAGGTGGGATGGATTATCTCGGCAAAGGAGAAGTGCTCACTNCACACACACACACACACACACACACACACACACACACACACACACACACACACACACACACACACACACACACACACACACACACACACAGAGAGTAGGAGCCCCCTGTATTAAAGGGTTTGGCAGGCGTGTTGAAAGCTTCAGACAGCCAATCAGGAGATCGATGGCAGCCGTGACTCGCCCAATGACCCACACTGTTATCTCCGCTGGCCATCCTCCCACCCTCTCCCCCTTTCCTTTCTCTCCCTGCTCTTTTCTTTTGCTTTTTTGCCCTTCACTTCATCACTCAGTAAAAACTTCTTTCTTTCTTCAGCAAGGTCCTACCCCTCTCTTCTTTCCCTTACTGACTGGCAGTCTGGTTCTTCTGGTCTAATGAACCTGGGGGGTCTCAGGGCAGCCTCCGCTGGGTTGATTAGGATCCTCATTAAAGAGAGGACCAGACCACATCCCCTCATCCCCCCATCTCTGTCCATCTCCCATCTCTCCCTTCCCCGCTCCCCAACCCTGCCCTGTCACACAGTGAGTTTTTTTTTAATTACTGCTGCTCATCATAAAAGGAAGACCCATTAAACATATCAGTGTGTGTGTGTGTGTGTTTTTCCTTCCTTTCCTTTTTCTTTCTCCACTGATCTATTGTAATGAACTCAGTGTGTGGTGTAAACTCCATGGGAAGGCTCATCATGGAAACAGACATTGCCGGCCAACTAGTTGAATACACACATAAACAACGTGGTCTTTAATGTCGGTTTTAGACTCACTTTCATGCTTTCAGAAGGCAGTAATGAGCTAAAGAACTACTTAGAAAAAAATGTATGGAGGAAAGAAGAAAGACAGAGGCAGACATATGAAGAAAGGAATGAAAAATAAATGAGGTTTTTTAATAAAGTTTAAGGGCAAAGTAGAAGGAAATATGGAGTTGTCCATATAAAAGAGTGGAAGGAGCAGGAGTCTAAGATGGAGGAGGGCTAGGTGGAGTCTGGGTTTTTGCTGTTGTGCTCAATGACGGGATCAGATCAGATCAGCAATGCTCCAGAGGATGCTCAGGGCCAAAAACTAAATCTGATTATGTCGCCTGAGAAGACTAATCTCTCTTGAATCTGTCTTCGTCTAATTCCAAAAACAATACTGTAATCTGTGTGTTTGTGTGTTAGCTGCCAACTAGGGTCATACACTAGGATTGACTAACACTGGGTGTTCCTGTCAGATCTTCTTATATCTTGTGAGATATCATGAAAGATGTATCGATGTATGACATATTTATGAAACATCTGACTTTATTTAGACTCAACTGATTTTTTTTAATTAAAGCTCATTTATTATTTCGAATATCACTGAACGTTTAACTAATAACTAAAGGAACCCTTCTCATTTTGAAATGTTTGTGGCTATGTAAAAATGAATCTCTCTGATTAGTTGGGTTGCTTTTTCAACCAGGAAAGTTGTCTTTAATGAACACAATTACAAACCTATTGAAATGTTTGCTGAAATAAACAAATGATTGAATGACATCACCTATATAGTGCTTTTATATATGGCCTAGCAATCTTTCAAAAAGTTCAGTTCTATTATGACTCTTGTTCTCATAGACATGCATGCAAGAACACACACACACACACACACACACACACACACACACACACACACACACACACACACACACACACACACACACACACACACACACACACACACACACATATATATATATTGTGTCACAAATCATTAGGTATCCAAACTGTTCAGTGAGCAATCGGATAAGCAGCACACACACATGAGTGCTTGTTCTGCTCACTGACTTTCCGTTAGCATACCCGTCCACTAATTAGATTCCATTAAAGGTGGCGTTCATAACTCCGGAGGTTTCTTTGGCTGACACACCACTCCATGTTAAAAATACTGCCAATTAGACACAGCTCCAACATCACGTCCGATCACCCGGCAAGATGAGACCTCGCTCTGCCTCGACAGGCGTTCCATTCCCCACCAACAGCCAAAAAGTTCTTCTCCTGTCTGTAATGGTCTGGCAACTCCTGGAAATTGAGGGTATAGATAGAAATCTTCCTCACAGGGGGGCGTAGAAGCAGAAGGGTTTATCAACAAAAGCAGCGCCTGGGGATTTAGTGGGAAAATGTTGGACTCAGGCTAAACTCCCCAGGTGCCTGATGGGAAAGAAGAGCAGGTGCTTAATATCAGCGTAGCCTTCTGTGTATTTGTGTCCCTTTGGTCTTCTTAGGTGCCATCTTTACCGCTTTATCAATGAGTGTAGCATCTTTATTAGCTTATCCTGCTAACTTGTGATAAAGGCCTTGTGACAGCATCTCAACCCTCTCTCCACCCTCACCTTCTTTTCATTTTGATGAGGAAGAAGAAACAGTTGGTGCTCTGGTATTTTGGGTATTTCCCCCCTTTCTCTACAGCTCCATCTGTCAGCAAGCCGGCAGCATCTAAGCTAACCTGGGCTGGCGTCTGAAATGTCACCCGTTGCATTAGCATTTAGCCACCGCGCTGTGCTGTCAATCTGGGTTTATCTTTGACACCCCCTATGGTCTCTCACCTTAGCTCCCCTCTCCCCCTCCCCAGTTAGTCATTGTACTAATAAGGCAGGGGGACAGTAGAATTTATCAGGCCTAGACACTCCCGCCCCAGCAGCCATTACTCATCCACAGACCAGGACATGCCAACAGTGGCTAATTGCTTTCTTTAACATTGGCACATGTGACATTCAGCAGAGTCTTCACTGAAGGAAGATGGGCTTTTCCTCACAGCAACCATATTGCAAATTCCAAATAAAGATAGAACATTTGTTTTGAGCACCTCATGTGTGAACAAATGACACATTCAATTCAATCCAGTGTTATTTGTATAGCACTATACCCTATAAAAGCAGTTCTAAGGGCTTAACATACAACACTATGTACCAACACATAAAATGTACATACAGTGGGGCAAAAAAGTATTTAGTCAGCCACCAATTGTGCAAGTTCTCCCACTTAAAAAGATGAGAGAGGCCTGTAATTTTCATCCTAGGTATACCTCAACTATGAGAGACAGAATGAGAAGAAAAAAAATCCAGAAAATCACATTGTCTGATTTTTAAAGAATTTATTTGCAAAAGATGGTGGAAAATAAGTATTTGGTCAATAACAAAAGTTCATCTCAATACTTTGTTATATACCCTTTGTTGGCAATGACAGAGGTCAAACGTTTTCTGTAAGTCTTCACAAGGTTTTCACACACTGTTGCTGGTATTTTGGCCCATTCCTCCATGCAGATCTCCTCTATAGCAGTGATGTTTTGGGGCTGTCGCTGGGCAACACAGACTTTCAACTCCCTCCAAAGATTTTCTATGGGGTTGAGATCTGGAGACTGGCTAGGCCACTCCAGGATATTGAAATGCTTCTTGGGAAGCCACTCCTTCGTTGTCCGGGCGGTGTGTTTGGGATCATTGTCATGCTGAAAGACCCAGCCACGTTTCATCTTCAATGCCCTTGCTGATGGAAGGAGGTTGTCACTCAAAATCTCACGATAGTCGTCCTGGTCCCTTTGCAGAAAAACAGCCCCAAAGTATGATGTTTCCACCTCCATGTTTCACAGTAGGTATGGTGTTCTTTGGATGCAAGTCAGCATTCTTTCTCCTCCAAACACGTCTCGTTGAGTTTTT
>NW_011335543.1:554494-560012 GCF_000735185.1 Notothenia coriiceps | reverse complement strand
AGAGACAGAATGAGAAGAAAAAAAATCCAGAAAATCACATGTCTGATTTTTAGAGACTTTATTTGCAAATTATGGTGTACAATAAGTATTTGGTCACCTACAAACAAACAAGATTTCTGGCTTTCACAGACCTGCAACTTCTTCTTTAAGAGCCTCCTCTGTCCTCCACTTGTTAACTGTATTAATGGCACCTGTTTGAACTCGTTATCAGTATAAAAGACACCTGTCCACAACCTCAAACAGTCACACTCCAAACTCCACTATGGCCAAGACCAAAGAGCTGTCAAAGGACACCAGAAACAAAATTGTAGACCTGCACCAGGCTGGGAAGACTGAATCTGCAATAGGTAAGCAGCTTGGTGTGAAGAAATCAACTGTGGGAGCAATTATTAGAAAATGGAAGACATACAAGACCACTGATAATCTCCCTCGATCTGGGGCTCCACGCAAGATCTCACCCCGTGGGGTCAAAATGATCACAAGAACGGTGAGCAAAAATCCCAGAACCACACGGGGGGACCTAGTCAATGACCTGCAGAGAGCTGGGACCAAAGTAACAAAGGCTACCATCAGTAACACACTACGCCGCCAGGGACTCAAATCCTGCAGTGCCAGCGTGCCCTGCTTAAGCATAATGTCCAGGCCGTCTGAAGTTTGCTAGAGAGCATTTAGATGATCCAGAAGAGGATTGGGAGAATGTCATATGGTCAGATGAAACCAAAATAGAACTTTTTGGTAAAAACTCAACTAGACGTGTTTGGAGGAGAAAGAATGCTGAGTTGCATCCAAAGAACACCATACCTACTGTCAAACATGGGGGTGGAAACATCATGCTTTGGGGCTGTTTTTCTGCAAAGGGACCAGGACAATTGATCCGTGTAAAGGAAAGAATGAATGGGGCCATGTATAGTGAGATTTTGGGTGACAACCTCCTTCCATCAGCAAGGGCATTGAAGATGAAACGTGGCTGGGTCTTTCAGCATGACAATGATCCCAAACACACCGCCCGGGCAACGAAGGAGTGGTTTCATAAGAAGCATTTCAAGGTCCTGGAGTGGCCTAGCCAGTCTCCAGATCTCAAACCCATAGAAAATCTTTGGAGGGAGTTGAAAGTCTGTGTTGCCCAGCGACAGCCCCAAAACATCACTGCTCTAGAGGAGATCTGCATGGAGGAATGGGTCAAAATACCAGCAACAGTGTGTGAAAACCTTGTGAAGACTTACAGAAAACGTTTGACCTCTGTCATTGCCAACAAAGGGTAAAAATCAGACAATGTGATTTTCTGGATTTTTTTTTCTCATTTTGTCTCTCATAGTTGAGGTATACCTAGGATGAAAATTACAGGCCTCTCTCATCTTTTCAAGTGGGAGAACTTGCACAATTGGTGGCTGACTAAATACTTTTTTTCCTCACTGTACACCTGTGCATGCAAACAATCGTACTGTAGAAATATGGTTTATTTAAGAAAAGTCTCCAGTGAAAGGAAGGTCTTTAGTTTGCTTCTAAAAGAACACGGTGTCAGAGCAGGTCTAAGATCAGCAGGCAAACCGTTCCATTCCTTTGGCGCATTAATACTGAAATACATCTCACAGGACTTAGAAAGTGCTCTAGGCACATGGGGGAGATTTCCACCTTGTGACCGGAGGATCTGCCAGGGTGATAAACTGACAGCATGTCTGAGATGTACCGTGGAGCCAGACCAGCGAGTGCTCTGTAAACCAAAAGCAGGATTTTGAATTCTGCTCTGAAAGAAACAGATACGTTTTCAGAGGACAGGAGTTCAATGGCTTCCCCTTTTTGTCCTAGTTAGTATTTCTACTGGGCGGTTGGATAGGTTGTAATCAAAAAACATATTAAACAGACAGCAACACAAAAAGGGAGACAATTGACACTTGTTGGTGCAAATCCATAAAGAAATGCGACGTCTGTTCCAAAACAACCTGTATAGTTTAACATAAGTTACACTAAGCCAGGGATCTTTTGCCTTTTTTGTTATTTAAACCATTACCAAATGTTTCATAGGAATTGGCCAATTGTTAAACTGATTGAAAAGGACTGTTTCCTTTGTTCTTACGAATAACTTTTAGTTCTGTTCTGCAATAAAGGTTTAAAAATGATTTATATGATACTGCTGAGGTGACCAGGTGGTACAATTAAAAATGATTTATGTTTAAATTCAGTTTGATGAATTGTGAAAATGTTCATTATGGCCAACATGTATATAGTCCCTGGAAAGCCGCCTGCATGGCTAGTTCCATATACCTCTTAATATCAAAGTAAAGGTGGGCACAGAGGAATCTGATTTAGGTGGCAAAATTGTACAATAAGCAATTTCCCTTTTTTGTTGTGAGCAAAGGGGGATTATTCATCAAAGCGATGGTGGATGATCCAATATCTAACAAAGCCCTTTGTTTTGTTTGGTGACAAAAGATTAATGAACAGAGTGGACTGACATTTCCAGCAGGAAGGACATTGATCTGGGGGTCTTCTGAAGATCCTCTTTGTCCTGCTTACCGTGCAAACAATAGATGACAGTGAGGAAATATGTATACAATCACACCAAACGCACAGTGGCTTTATGAACGCACACACATTGACACATTCACTAATCCAAAGGGCAAACTCAGAATGTCAAAAGCTACTTTATTTGTTGTTAATCAGGAGTTCCTTCATAACATCTAAAGACATTTCTTCCCTGTTTTTATGTGGTTTATTTAAGAAAAGGACTGGCGCCTGCTGATAGGATTTTTCTTTTTGGCTTCAGACGAAAGTCAACAGGGACATAAACTATTTCTTTGGGAAATCAAACACATTCTTGCCATTTGGTTTTGTGACCTACAGTAAGGGTAAAAACAAGAAACAGAACTATTTGTGGGAGAATTTAAACGAGCCAACTGTCTCGGTTCCCTGTTGACTTGATCTACTATTGCTACTGTAACAAATGTTGAATGGAGGCTGGCTATCGCCAATTTCTGCCAAATAAAGTTTTTAGATGTCCCTTGCTTTTGGCAGGCTGAAAAAAACTGTTCAGCCTATTCTGCCCAGTCCACTCTCTTTCACTTATTTTATGTGGGCATCAATATGGCAAGTCGGGGAATTGAACGTGTTTTTGTCTAGGTTCCTCTTCATTTTTGTTAGATTTTTTAATCCTTGCAAGAGAGAGCAGAAACAAACCATAGTGACGGTGGGTTGTTTTGCCAGATTTGAACCAAGGATATGTGAGTGTCCTAATAGGACATTTGCATAATCGTCTAATGTCAAACCAGAGTCATCCTTAAGCACTTTATTGTATCAAGGCTTAGAGAGTAACTACAGCCAGGCTAATAACCTTCTGTGCTTCATGGTCTATCCGCACCCTATGCAGTGCAGCATTTTACAATGTACTGTGAAACTTGGTTGCAAGTACACCAAGCAAAGACACATAAATCTGACAATTTGTTTTCATTCCCATTTTTAACAAGTTGAAATAAGAAATCCAACATTTTTTCGTTAAACTCCTTATTTTGGTCCTATGTTGTTCACGAGTTTTCCTCCTTTTTATTGATAATCGAATCACCTCAGACTTTTTGTAAACCACCAGATAGATACTGAGGATATATACAATATAGTTATGCCCTTCTCTACTTATTTTTTCTTTTGCTTTGGTTAGGGAGGACACACTTGTGGTATTCAGATGCCAAAATGATAATTATAAAGCTGTCGTGTAGAGCTGCACAATTAGGCGGGAATTATTTTGAAATCACAAGAACTGTCTTTAGAAAAGTATCGTAACCTTCTGTAAAAACCAGCAGTTAAGACGTTTTGAGTGTATTTCAGGGCAGTTACATCAGTGAATGGACTGTACTGAAGGAGGCCAACATACAGCAACTGTCTGTGTTGTGTCTGAAGACAAGGGCCAGAAACTGCCTGACCCCCAGGCTGGGTTAATGGCTCTTTGCCCTGTGCCACTCATATTAACATAACCCAGTGCTGTCTGATTACCATGCCTAATGCAGGCAGATGAAAGCCCAGTGTTGCTCCGCCAATCAAAATAATGTCATTATAGTGGAATAATGGCTGCCAGTAAAGCCACAGAAGGGGGAGAGATGAAGGGAGGACGGGGTGTTTTTATTGTCCCCGAGAGGCCAGTAAGATCCAATCAGCAGGGTGTGACTTACAGTCTGGGAACCCAGAGCCCATCCACAGCACCTCCCCTCCTATCCAACTATCGCCTACACACACAGGCCGGGGGCATACATAACGAGGAGAAGGAACTGTACATAAACACGCTGAGAGTACAATGGCCGCTTTTCTGTTTGATATTTGTGCAGTATGAATTAATAAGGGAGTGTAGATGATATGCATTTGTGCTTGTGCAGGACTTTTTCACATTCAGCTGATACTGAGTGTTTGTGTGTGTGTGTGTGTGTGTGTGTGTGTGTGTGTGTGTGTGTGTGTGTGTGTGTGTGTGTGTGTGTGTGTGTGTGTGTTGTGTGGATGTGTGTGTGTGTCTGTGTATTTGGCCAGCTCTCCAGTTATTGCTTTTGAAGTTGTTAATTAAACCCTCAACCATCTGGTAGCTCAATGAAATTACACTGAGCTTCTCAGCCATGAAAAAAACATGACTGACTGACTGACTGACTAAATGAATAAATAAATAGATTAATAATTTAATAAATGCTTCAAATATCTCTTGTCTATGTGAGGGAAAAACAAGAAGTCTTATTAATGTAAATGTGCAGCTCTGTGCTGTCACCCCTGTTGAGTGAGCTGGTAAGTGTGTGTGTGTTTCTAGCATGAATTCCTGAGTGTGTGTGCTTACGGAGGCTTACAGGTGAATCAGAGACAGCTGTCAGTGTGTCAACCTTTGATCTCTCTCAATCAGCGTTTCCGCCAGGGGGGCGTCTTGCCGTCATTTGACGCCCTTACGGCCCATCCACACTACAGCTTCGACAGCTTCAAAAACGGTTTCCAACGCGTCTGCCCATTCACTTTGAATGGGGTGACGTCACGTTGCCTCGCTTTTCGCCGAACTGAATTGTGGGTAGCAGAGCGGAGCTTTCCTGGCGTTTCAGGCTGCAAAAGTTGAGCAATGTTCAACTTTTGAAGCTTCCGAAGCTTTCGGTGGAAGCGTCAGCCAATCAAATCATATGCCAGTACAAGCTCTAGCCAATCAAACCGCTGCTTGTGTGTCAGGGGCGGGAGATTCATGTGATTGGTTGTTGGTCGAGCTTCAGACACGCCCGCTGGCAAGCTTTTTTTGAAGCTGTAGTGTGGACGGGCCGTAACCAAAGAGGACGGCTGTCACATAGTCACTTGCTGACATTTTGCGTGGCTACAGACTGCTGGACGTGGGAGAAGACCATATTTTCAGTACAGTAAGTCATCTCATCATTGATTTCCGTTGTTATGGAATATATGTCCAGGGAGCTTTTAGCTAACAGTTTGACTGACTAGACTAGAGCAGGGGTTCCCAAAGTGGGGGTCGCGAGACCCCGAGTGGGGGTCGGGAGATGATTACAAAATAAAATGGAAAAAT
>NW_011335543.1:541822-554428 GCF_000735185.1 Notothenia coriiceps | reverse complement strand
TATTTATTTATTCACAGGCTTTCCGAAGCACTGTTTTTTTATGGATCGGCTCGCGTCACACTAAAAAAAAAAAAAAAAAAAAAAAAGAAAAAAAAAGACACATGCCACTGTCCTCGAGGAACTTACTCTTTGACATTCTTTACTAGTCCCTTAGGGAGGCTCACCTCAGTACTCGCTGACCTAGACGTAATGCAAAAGCATAACCAGCCAAACGCCACGCCGGCGTCCCCGACAGCTAGTCGGACACGCGTCACAGAGGTGACGGTCGTTGATAGGTGGTCAATTTCCTTATGTTGATTACACAAACACATAATATAATTGACATGTTAATGGTGTATCTGACCTCCATGCTGCTACTCTGGTAAATGACGCCCCTGAGCTGTCCAACTATGACAACACTCCTTGAACATGCGCGCGCTATGTGAGAATCTGCCTTGGTACAAAGTAGCAGTGAAAACACGGTACGGAGTTTCATTGATTTGGGCACTCTCTCAATAAGCAAGTGGAATGGATTTGATAGTGAAGCACTGACACAGCGCTCTACAAAGTGTGGCGAGTGGATAGAACGATTCACGGACTTTCCGCATTGTAAAAGTGGGGGGTCTAAACTAATCATTTCAAAAAGTCGGGGGGACTTGTCCCACCCTCATATAATGGCTGCGACGCCCATGAGTTGAAGAGAATAAGGGTCTGGTAAACGGCACTCCTTTTTATTACTCATCCCAGTGCAAGGAAGAAGGCTGTAACAAAGCTACAAACAAGGTCAAAACATGGGAACTTGTACAAAGGTCCTGTTAGCGTCTACATGTTTCGCTTTCCTAGCTGTCAAGTGGACTTCACCCAGTTTTAATAAAGGTAAGAGAGTGGGTTAACTAACCTTGTTGTTGACTAACGATACTTTGGGATGTTTGCATAGGATTCTTGTTTAGACGTTTTTTTTTTATTTGTGCTGATTACTGAAGAGTTTTGAAACGGTCCTAAACTGCTGTGTTTGAAATACCAGTTACACACAAATTGCATTGAAGTAGCTTAAAATGCACAGGCATTTACACATTTAAATACCCGGAGTGTGGGTGTAGCTTTCATGCTAAAGGTGAATATCATGTGTGTGCAAAGACGAATTGTTCTTTGCATTGTTTTAACATTAAGGACTCCTCTTTCTTGCAGTTGGCTAGCAAAGTAGACAAAGACCTACAACCTAATTTTAAACAAAACGAGCCAAAACAAAGAGTCCTTGGAGATGGACTAAGGACATTGTTCATGTGAAGCCAAGTGAGGGGCAAGTGCACAGGGACCGTCTACAAAGTGCAATGCCGAAAACCGATAGGTTAAGTACACAAAACGTGCAGCAACTTCACTGGTCTAAAGTGTTGACCTACTCAAATAAAGTTACAAATGAATGGTCCCCTGTTGGTTATACTACCACACTTAGTTTGAGAAAAGGGTATTTTGCTAAATGTAGATTATTATTCTTTTGAAAAATATGTAATACTTCCACTGCTTTGCAGTAGTCTTCGTGAATCACATCAACATGTATTTCTTTCTGGTTGATTTTTACTATAAGACAAAGTGTGGAAAAATATGCTGTTGCATTATTTTGGTGATATTTCTCCTGAGAATATTCAATAACTTCACTGTTATAGATTAATGGTCTCCTTTTAGACTACGTTTGAAAATGCAATGTTTTATTTAAGATAAAGTGTAGCTTCGTGCACCTGGTTTTTAAGACCTGTTTGCACATTATGAAATATAAAATGAGGATCCAAAATATCCTAAATCTCATTAAGTAATAAAAAATAAAAATAAATCGCATTTATACAAATGGTATTCTCTTGAATTTGTTCAGTGGAGATTTATTTAACTTTTTAAGCTATATTTATTTATGCAATCCGACAATACATTAGGGATGGATGGCTCATATTAGAAAAAAGGTAATTAAAAGCATGGTAAGGATGACCAAAAAATTAAAAGCGCATTAAGCAAATAGAAACTAGGGTCTATTTACAACACAATGATGACCATATCATATTAAGTTGAATTGAGTTGTACAAAATATATATATAAATCGTATAAAATATATTATTACATTTAAAAGTTTGAAAATCAATGTTTACAAGAAATATAAATATACACAAAAGCAAGTCCAATAAGAAAATAATAATGTTCACTGGGAATCAAAAACATGGGCCGTTATAAGAGGAAGCAATTAAACAGAAATATACACTCAATATAGAAGGGAAGTCATATTCCTAAAAGGCTTTATTCTAATGACAAAAATATTAGAAAATCTAAGGTGTAATTTGTCCTTAATAAAAAATCACTATATATAGCCATCCCATCCCATGGCTAACAGCGTGGACCACGTGACGTCTGAACTACGTGGTCATCTCTCGAATTTGAATCATGTGAACTCATCATGTCCAGTGATGGGATGCTGCAGTGCTGACCGCTCTGCAGTGCTCTAAATATCCGTGTATAATAATGATAGAGTTTAAAGCTTCCCTGGGGAAGTTTAGGAAAAGAAGTACAAGCTGAGCGAGTAATTGGTGATAATCAGATACGCTTTACGCTTGTGACTCTTGCATTACCAGAGAGAGAAAGTAGCATTTATCCATGATGTGAGGATTCAGTGTACAAGCCAGTTTCCACAAGTAATGAAATCATGGGGTAAAGTGAATAGGCTAGTGTGTCATATTTCCCACAATTGCAACAGTATATTGCCTTATGAACAGCTACTACCATTGCTGATACTACAGCTTCATTAAGATAACATATACACTTTTTATGACTACACATAGTTAATGAAATGTTATGATTTGTTTCAGATGCACTCTGCATCCACAGCCATTCAAAAGTATATTAAAGGAGGTGCAGTTCTGCCTGTATACTCTTCAAATTCTTCTTTTTTGATTTACTTTGTTAAAAAACTGTATGACAAGGTGTTATTTGTCTGCACATATAAATGGATTTATGAAGGGAACAAAGGTGCTCATAATATGTGCCATATGCACATATTTAAGGAGGGTGGAGAATCACAATTACGAGAAATCTGACTTCAGTTTGTGTTGCCCTCTGTACATACACAGAAATAGCATTAACATTAACATTAAACATGTAGTATTAGTTTTTTTTTAAAAACAATGTACAATATCTGACCATTTTACCTCCCTGTTCAAAGATATGGCAGACGAATGTGGCCGTGTCTAGGGTCGGTGTCAGAGTCCAATGAGCAAAGTGTTGTCTAAATGCCTAGTCAACTGAAAACTGGCATATCGGGAACTGGTTTATCACTGAATGATTAAAAGGCCTTAAGCTTAACTCTCTATTGTGCAACATGTCACTATGAATAGCAATTTAATCACTGCTTCTTTATGTTTTTTTTAAGTAAAGAAGTGTGATCCTAGCCCTAACCCTATTAGTCATGCAGAACATTATATTGACAATAAAGTCTGATATCTTATCTTATAAGAAGATACAATTGGGATCATGGTGTCATAAACTGGATATGAGATAACTGTTTATACACTTTAGATTATTTGTTATGACTTCCCAATTAGATATCTACAGAGTTAATACCAGTTGGCACATATACTTGCCCAGGCACCATTATTGTTTCAAAAGCTGTATCAATGGCACTCAAGTTAAACATTTAATTAATTTCCACCATCACAACTCAAATTTGACTGTCTTTGTTTTTGTGTTTCTTTCAGAATCTCTCAAAGGGGCCAGGGTATTGGTGACTGGGTCCAGTACGGGTATTGGAGAACAAATGGCATACCACTATGCCAGCTTTGGTGCTCAGATAGTAATTACAGCAAGGAGGGAGAAAGTGTTACAGCAGGTTAGTGATCTTAACAACATCACAGTGGACTTGACGCTCACATATTTAAGTGTCAATCATTCAGTTCTGTGTCAATCATATCATGTAAAGTGTATTTGTTTATAAATCAAGTCAGACATGTAACAACATTATGTCTGGCAATAGGTTGATAACACATTCTTCAAAGTGCCTGCATTTTAAGCCACAAGCTTTTTCTGTATATTTGCTTCTAGGTGGCAGAGAAGTGTCTGAGTTTAGGAGCCCAGAAAGCTCTCTACATAGCCGCAGACATGGCCAGTGAGTCAGACCCGGACAAAGTTGTAGACTTTGCACTTGAAAAGCTTGGAGGGCTGGATTACCTGGTTCTCAACCACATTGGCCCGAGCCCCTTCAGCATGTGGGAGGGAGACGTGGAGCACACCAGGTGGCTGATGAAGGTAGTGCAGCGTTTTCATGGTCTATCAGCATCTCTGTGTTTTCAAGATTCAACATTCAAAGAATCGAAGTCTTTATCATCTTATGCACAAAAGCTACAGTGTAGATTTGGAAAATAAAATCGTGTCTGTGTCTGTGTGTGTGTTTTCCAAAGGTCAATTTCTTCAGCTACATTCAGATGGCCTGGAAAGCTTTGCCCTCCCTTGAAAAAAGTAATGGAACACTGGTGATTGTTTCATCGCTTTTAGGTAAGTAACATAGGGACATTATTCAAACACACCTTGATGATGAGATTAAACATTTAAAAAACACACGATGGATGTATTAATTTATGAATTTCACAAAAATGATCATAATATTTGAAAACAATTGGGATTTCAAAGTACATTTTAATCAGCAGTCATTCAGAATGTATGTGTCCAGACTTTCAGTTTTTTCTGAGGCCTAAAATAAATATTCGATAATTTTACTATTTTCTTAAAGTCTTCAGAGAAAAAAACCTTGAACACAAGAAGGTCATCTGACTACTAAATGGACCACCTAGTGATACTGTTTAGTACAATTATGAAATACTACATTTATTCCAATCTTTTAGTTTCAGTATTTTACAGATGCATTAATTGTGTTTTTATTTTCTGTTCCAATCAATTCAAACATCTAAAAGTATAGTTAAGTGAATATGTGCACTAGTTTTGAGTAGGCCTACTGCAGTGTTATGAATGAAGCCCAAAAAAGGCCACAATATATTCTTATGTTTTACATCTGATAAACAATGTATTAGAAGTTTAATAGTTATTCATGGTTCACAGGTAAAATGCCCAGTCCCTTTGTGGCACCGTATACCTCCACAAAATTTGCCTTGAATGGTTTCTTCGGGGCCCTTCAGTACGAGCTGGCTATGAAGAAGAGCAACGTGTCCATCTCTATATGCACACTGGGGCTAATTGACACTGAAGCAGCTATGGAGAAAGTCAAGTGAGTCAAGTGTAAAAAACAAATGCAAAGTGTCTCACAGATACATCAAAGTCATCACGGATTACATTATATCCTGCTATTTTTTTTTCATTAAACATTGCTGCTTTCTTCAGTAGTTAAGAGCAGTATTTTGCTGTGTTCTAGGGGAGTCACCAGTGTTCCAGCCTACCCTGCCACAGAAGCAGCGATGAACATCATCATTACTGGAGCAACGAGACAGTCGGAGCTCTTCTACCCTTGGTTCACCAACATCCTGTCTATGACCAAAGAAATATTCCCTTCCATCACAGGCTACATAATGAAGAACTCCTACACCTACAACCCATGAAAAACATTCATTATGTAATTGATATATTCCACTACATAAAATCTGCGTATAAAAAATTGAAAGAGAAAGAATTGACTATTTTGTTCTTTCCTCGTCATGCTTTTGTGAGAGGTCATGTGATAACAGGGAAGAAAGCTTATAGACTGGGTTTGTATAAATGTTGTCTATAAGTTAACACACAGCAAGAGTTTTTCACCAACTGAAGCACCAATGCTAAGGACAAGTTAAAAAAAAAACGGGTTAACTACTTAGAAGGCAAGACAGGGGGCAGTAGACAGTAGGATAAGGTGCAGCGTTGATATACGAGTCAGGAAATCAGATCAGAATACCTTTTATTAGTCCCACAGAGTGAAAATGTGCATGGTTACAGCAGAAAAAGAGCCAAAGACAGCTTAATGTTACGAAGAAGCATGCATACCAAAGTATTAAAGTAAAAAAAAAGTTATAATATAATTGAATAAAATACAAAGTTACACAATTTACAAAATACACATCCTGTAACAGTTCTTAGGATTTAGCAGCCAGGTATATATTGCAGTTATTAACGGCATATATATATATATATTGCACATATAGCACACATTGCACATAGTTGCTGGAGATTAGAGGACCCTCTTTTTCTTTATTTTAGTGATGTTTGAATGATCAAACATTTCACATAACTGAATTTCTGTGGTAAGTGTGAAAGACCTGGTGAAATAGTTATAAATCCATTTTCCCAAATCACGCTGTATTTCTCCTGCTGGTGAAAATGTATTTTTATGTACATTTTGATGGGTTTTTGCCATCATTTCAAAGTGGATAGTAGAGCATTGACAAGAAAGAAGAGGGAGAGAGGGTGGAAACCAAGGTAACCTGGCTGGAAAGAAATTGGAGAGATGCTGTTAACAGTATAAAACAGGGGTGTCCAAACTACGGCCTGGGAGCCAAATGCGGCCCGCGGGCCATTTTGAATCGGCCCTCAGCGAATTCCAAAATTGTAATGAAATATGGCCCACAAATGAAACTTGTGCTTGTCTTATATTTTACTTGTCAAATATATATGGAAACGGATATTTCACAGTAGTATTCATGAGTTAATAGGCCAAATGTTTCAAATACATTCAGTCAATTAAAGTTGAAAACTATTTCTAACAAATCTAAGTTGATAATAATAACTTATTTACATAAGAAGCTTGAAATAGACCCTTCCTATTTCCTCTTGTTTTAAGCAATCTGAGGCTCCTGTTTTAAGGAATGAGCTGCTAACAAAATGAGTAAAAACCTACAGAGAACTGGGATGTAGGCTGTTTGTCTTCTTAAAGCATATTCAAGTAAAAAGCATAATTTACTTACATTTGATTGATTTTGCTGACTTACTTAAGGAAATACACCTCACCTCTAGTGAGTGGCCCAGCCCTTCATATATTTTAATGTATGTGAAAAAAGTTTGGACACCCCTGGT
Organism: Notothenia coriiceps; assembly: GCF_000735185.1. NCBI lineage: Eukaryota > Metazoa > Chordata > Actinopteri > Perciformes > Nototheniidae > Notothenia > Notothenia coriiceps. The sequence continues at coordinate 547,426 of NW_011335543.1, read as the reverse complement.
ATAAAGTATTAAACACCTAAACAGACATAAAAATGACAGACATAAAAAAGCACATCATTTGTAATATAAATACGTCACTCACACTTTTTATTTCTTGAGAATATTGTATTTTGCACTTTGGAGGAGCCTGGGACTTCCATGTCAGCAACTTCACAAGCTATTGATCATATAACGAACTTTGAATCTGTAAGTCTTTGAACCATCAAACCTTTTGACGAAAAATCTGAATGGAGTATTACTTTGGATATCCACATGAGGGCAGTAACGCCAAAGTAGTGAAGTCAGATGGCTTCAGTCTCAAAAGAAACATTTTGATTGTAGACTATCATGCATTTAAAACTGATATAGCTAATTAGTTTCAAATAATTTAATCTCCATTACTCATGTCTCTGCTGGAATAAATAACCAGGTCCCATGTGTTCATAGATTGAATCATCAGATTTCATCCTTCCCTTCCTGTCTTCACTGTTCTCCACCCCTTGATTTGTCTCCATCTCCATTCTTCTCTATTTCCCTTAGTTCTGTCTATCCAAAGCCGGCCACAGTAGGCGTTGCAGACTTCCTACAGAGCAGAACTTCTCAGTGGGTTCCTTTGTGTCTTTGTTCATCCTCCCGCAAAAGCACCACAGGCCTCCTGTGAAGCTGTTGGCTCAATCCATCCTGGTGGTCTTTTCTTTATTGTAATACACCCTAGAGGTTGTACCCTGCTGATAAAGTGTTTTTCTACTGTATTCCCAGAGAGAGATGTCATTGTCAAAAAGAAATGCCTTGCTAAAAAAAAAGGTTGATTTGAAAAGTTGAGAAACTGAATAAAGGGCACTTTCTCCTGGGCATATATACATGACACTAGAGCAAGTGGTCATGCATATTGAATATAAAAGTTTGCACAGCTCTCTCACACTTTTGATTTCAGGTATTTGCAATGCTATGAATGATGGGGGAATGTCATTGGAGTGAGTGTTCTCTTTGTCCTTATCTTGAAACTTTATGATTTGAGATATTGTGGAGGTAGTATCATCTCCTTGCACATGCAGTGGAAGGGAAAAAAACTCCTCTGGCTTCTTCTGTCTCCTTCTCTGTCTCACACACACACACACACACACACACACACACACACACACACACACACACACACACACACACACACACACAATCACCTTTCCAGTGTTTTCCAGAAGAAGACGTCGTCAGAATGCAGTAAATCTCTCTTTCTGTTCAGTTTGACCTCTTTAACTTTGGTACAGATTTTATTACAGATTTCAGCACACAGCAGCAGATCCGCTCTGCAGCCAGCGTCTCTAATTCAGCCTCTGCTGCAGGAACACACACACACACACACACACACACACACACACACACACACACACACACACACACACACACACACACACACACACACACACACACACACACACACACTCACACACACAGAAACACAACTCCTTAATGTTACAAGTATGCCAAAGAGGCATCATCTTATTAAATATGATGCTAATTCGCATACGTTTCCAGAAATGTGCACATTGAGCCAGGTTTAAAATGCTGGTTTCATTTTTGTTGAAAGATTAGATTCCAATGTTTTTACAGAGATGATTTTCTTTGTGTCACTCCATAAATCCAAAAATACTGTCAACAACCAGATGCATTTTTTTTATTTTCTCCATGTTTTTAGTAATAAAATGCTCTATAAATCAGGTTCTGAATGAAATGTGGACAAACCCGCTGTAGAAACAGGAAACAGGAATGAAACAGTAAGGATTGGTGTATGTATGTATGAAGAGGAGATTTCTCATGAAACTTTGAGAAAAAAGGAACTTTATGAAACCTGCCTTTAAAGATAGCTATTATAAAATGCATAGATTTTGTTCACACTACAGGGGAACAGCGTAGAACATACCTATTAGATATCACCAGGAAACTTCCCCTGTAGATAACTTACAAAAAGAGAATCACTTTTTGTATTATAAGCTTTCTAAATTGTTATCTTTAACATGCAAATGAGGCATTATCTAATACTATAAGTATTAGATAAGTGTGTGGTGAATTTATTAAGATATACACACATAGAACATGTGGATTGTACCTCCCAATAGCCTGAAAGAAGACTACATTGGATCACATGTAAAATAAATGGACAAGTGCATGACATTATTTTTTGTGTTTTGCAATTACTGTCCCCTATTCATGTCCTTTACTGGAAATAAGGTAATTTTTTCTTCTCAGACATTTCAGAAATCATCTGAATTGATATTGCACAACTTAAAACACTTGATATTCTCCTTAGAAATGATGCAGTGATAAAAGAAGACACAAATTCACTTGTGCAATCTGTCGAGGAGAAATACCTTTTGATCCTGCTGGTTAAAGCATTTCCGTGGAGACTGCACTATTCATCCTGCACCACTGATGTAGTAAAGATGATCACAGAATGGAGGTGTTAATGTGCTGCAATGTTTTTTCAATTAATATTCAGTTGTTTTTTTCATCTTTGTTGTGCATTCTATTTTATTTTATTTATATCTTATTTACAGTAGATTTTCTACATTTTATTTTCCATTAATGATGCCAATATTTTATATCTACGTCTCTCGTCGTAATGCTGCATATCCTGTATAAAAGGTGCTATACGTATAAAGTTGAATTATTATTAGTTTCATAATACCTTTGTTCAGACAAAACAAGACATTTTTCAATAAAAATCATTAAAAAAAACTTCAGGTTATCATTTCATATTCCAATGTTTCAGCATGAAGGAGGGACATGACATGAATATTAGAACGATGGAGCAGGGATCCTAAAATCCCTCTTTGCTCTTATAAAAAGATGAAACACACAGTTACAAACAGAGAACTATAAGAATGTTTTTTTCTTCTTCTGTGGAGCAGCAGAGCTATAAGAAAGAAGGATGTGATGCCTTGAAAGAAGTATGACTCCAGCCTAATTTGATACATAATTGAACAGACGGATGCATGCCTGACATCATGTAGAAATGCAGCAGCAGCAGCAAAGTGTGCTGCAGCCGGAGCCGACACACCCACAGAGCCCCGTGGCTCCAGCAGCTCCCAGCCTTAGTGTGGAGACACATGCATGTGAGATAAAAGAGGTTTTTCATCTTACCTGGTGCTAGTCCACAGGGAGCTGCAGGCTGGGGCTCATCGTGCTGCTGCAGGAACACAGATCCAGAAGGAGGAGTGGAGAAACAGCACTTGAAATAAATGTCTGACAAACAATCAGATTCTGCTTTAAATACCCTTTTATATCTTGAAATAAAATGTGTAGTATGTCTTAAGTCTGCGCCTGTTTTTATTGATTCTGTTTCTGCTGGGTTCTGGTGATGCGGAGTGGAGGATGCTGCAGCTTTCTCTGCAAGAGGTAAAAGGGGAGGGAGGGCTGCTATAAGAATGTTTGAGCGTGTGAGTGGTGTGTGTGTGTGTGTGTGTGCGTGCGTGCGTGCGTGCATGTGTGTGTGTGTGTGTGTGTGTGTGTGTGTGTGTGTGTGTGTGCGTGTGGTACAGTAGCTTCATCATCTCCCACGACAGTAAAGCTCACTGATGCCAAATGCAGTGCCTGTCTCAACATTTCAAAATAAAAGCCTCTGGGGATTTTTCTTTGCCTGCGCTTTAAGTTTGAATACATTATTTATTTTCAGCTCACTATGTTTGCTTTTATGTTTATGTTTTTTTTCCTTTTTCTTGATTATATGACTTTTGGTATGTGCTTATATCATTCTTATGTAGGTGATATTTCTCCTTTAAAACCCAAAGTTATTTGAGTTATTTATAATAATAACAATAAAAATTCATCTCACTTGCACAACGTGCTTCTTTGTTGAAATCCAAAAATTACAAACAGTTTATTTTATTTTTTTAAAAATCATATCTTCTTCAAACTAAGTTTCTGTTTTATAATATATCACTTTTTACTTTAGAATATAAACATATTTACTATATGCTTAAGTGGGTAACACATGTTATGTATTTTTGTTATTGTGGACATCTTTGCTTGCCTATAATATACCTTGGTCATGTTTGTGAAGATATTATTTTGTAACGTATTTTTTAAGATAAATTGAAAAGACTGAAGTAAGGTTAAATTGGAAAGTATGTTTTATACAACGTGCTCTTATTTTTGGATGAAAACGAGCCTACTTCCTGTATTGCCTCAGCAACTGGTTTACTTGCTTCCCCTTTTTCTGCTGACCGAGCAAATCCCCAACAATGCACCAGTCCCGCTCCACACACACATTCTGCACCGGGAATATAATATATATAAATATTGTTCTCAGGTAGTTTGAATAATAATAATGTTAGTATCTGTAACATGCAGTGTAAACCCCTGCAACATGGTATTTATAGAAATAAAGACTCAATAAAATTGAACATTATTATACTTAACCAATAATACACTTTGCACACTTTGCATTTGACACATTTTTTCTTTAAATGTGTAATTTATAAATGCTTCTTGTAACCATATTCCTGTGTTCACTGCCCTCCAGTGATGATCTGCGTTACCACATTATAAGTCTAAAACAGAATATCAATGTCTGCCTTTAAGCTTAAATATATATGTTTAAAATAGAAGTAGTCAAATTAACAACACCACTTTTATACATTTTGGTAACACATTATGGTAAGGGTCAGGCCTGGAATTTCGTCATTTTAGGGGCAAGGCCACTTGGCCTTTTGAGTTGTCAATTTTTTAAGGGCACAAAGGCCAAAAGCCAGGGCACCAAGGCCATAAATTAAAACAATGATTTAACATACGATATGAAGTGACTACGATTGTATATGCATTTACAATACTTTTATATAAATATATTTATTAAGCATCATCTTATCTTTGACAGCTAACAACACAGCGCTAACTGCCTAGCACTAGATAATAATAAAAAAAGAACACAACTGCAACATAACTTATCCAAGTAGTAACAAAAACACTTCAAAATATTATAATTATGCATTACCATACGAGCAAGAAATAGTAATGTTATCCATAAAATTACACTTAAAGCTGGACAAATGAAAAACTTAACGGCAAACAGGATCATCACAACACCTTACCTCACCTCAGCCTTTTCCTGAGCGGAGAATCAGCTAGCTAGGTCCTAGACCGTCCTACGCACACGGACGCGTGAGGGGGTGGGCGGAGATAGGTCCTAGACTGATGTCAACTGTCATCATAGACCAAGGGTGGGGAACCTTTTTTCTCTCAAGGGCCATTTCAATTTTTACAACATCCTTCGAGGGCCGTACAAATTATTGAAGTCAACGTCTGCTTAAAAAACTCAAATCACAGCCCATTCATTTCGCGTTTCTTTCATGCTGTGCAAAGAAAAAGCAACCTCTTAATCCAGATATTTGACCATGACCCGCGCATTCATGCACCGTGGCATGACCACTAAAACAGAAAGATATGGACACAAGATGTGTGCAAATGTATTTAGTTTCATATCCATGTGGACATGATTTAAGTGGGGGGCGGATCTAACCTCATCTAGGGGGGTTTGGGGGCATGCACCACCAGGAAGATTTTTTTTAAATGTTGAAGTTAAAAGACTCCTCTAATAGGTATCTTAGAGAAGTACAACGAGAAGTTTACGTG
>NW_011335543.1:537681-541777 GCF_000735185.1 Notothenia coriiceps | reverse complement strand
CGTCCCCTCTCCAGACTCATAAAATTTGTAATTTGATTAATAATAATAAATTAATACTGAAATAATACGTGTGGCGCTGAGGCGCTGGGCGGGTACTAGACAACAAAATGGTCCTTGGCTTCGGGCTGCTTTTTTCGCAAAACTTTTTTTATGATGGCGGCTTATGGAAAAAAACGCCTCATGGGCAGCGCATTGCGCCCATGGGCTACGTCCTGAGACGACGATCGACAACAGTTCACTCACTAGACGGTCGTTTGTTATGAGAATTGAGCGACTTTAGAATTGACAAAGTTTGCCAAACCAAATACTATTGCACCCATAAATCGACCGACTACTATGTCCTCTGTTGTTTTGTACAAAAACCTTTTTCGAACCTCTAACTAACTATCTAATATTCATACGTCATAGTATTGATGAGCAAAAACTACAACACTATTGTTTGGTTTGGCGAACTTTTAACCACATCTTTACGCGTTAGATGCCGTAAAAGTTATCACGTGAGTTCTGATTATAACTTAACTTACTCGCTCGACGACACCGCTTCTACCCCGGCGGTACACCCGTTTGCAGCGGCATAATCATAACCTCTGCAGCGCATCAATCTGCTGCTGAGCGCGCCACATTCGAAATGGCTGAGGTGAAGCTCTCTAGCGGAGAATACAGCATTTTCAATAACTCTTCCTCAAGAGCGAAATCCAACGTCTGGGAGGCTTTTGGTGACACCCTAGATGCAGAAAATAACCAACATCCAAGGACTCTGCGTAGCAGTAGTTGTTGACTGTGGCAAGATGGCCGCCGGTGAGCTACACTGGCGACTCCACCTTGAGCCATCTATAGTGTTTATATATATCTATGGGTGGGCTAGCTGTTTCCCCTTGTTTCCAGGCGTTATGCTAAGCTAAGCTAAGCTAATTGGCTCCAGTTCCCAACTTTTAAAATGACAGATGAGAGACATGTAAATCTATTTATCTAACTCTTAGAAAGAATGAGATGAATGAGATTTCCCAAAATGTCAAACTTTTGTTTTAAATACTTTCAGAATATGCTGTTATTAGAATTATTTTGAAGCTGCAACATACTATAGGTCCTAGTCGTGAAGCATGTAGATGAGTTTACGGTAGTATCTTCATAAAACAAAAATGTACTGTTATAGGATAGTTGTAGGATAGTTTTAGTATGCACTACTAGGCTACTGATATAATAATCCCATAAATATTTAGGTAATAATGTCTGTTAGCGTAATTGTTATTTAACATCAGTTGAAGTTGTAACCATTGATCTGTGTAATGGTGTGAGGCGATTAATTATAAGAAAGAATGTTAACCTTCCTGAATACTGCTTGTGCATGACCTCTGAAAAGTTTTCACAAAACATTGAGCAATGATAACAAAAGGAAAGAGTGAGCGAGGGAGATGGAGGCGGAGGGGGAGGCGAGATGAAAACCTATGAAAGGGAGCGCCAGTGTGAATACAAACTGTGGGTGTGAGAGGTGGCTGAGGTGGCCCTGTGACCCCTGACCTCCTTCCCCCAGGTCCATTCAGAGCAGCACAATGGTTGACACCTGTGTCCTTTCAATACTGGCACTATTATTATTTACATCAGTCAGTGGGAGAGGGAGAGAAAGACCGAGAGGCCAGAGGTGCTGTGAAGCAGAGTGCAGCAGCTTCATGCCAACAACACCCCCTCTCCCCCAAAGGCAGGTGCCTTCCTATCGCCCTCTCTCTCTCCCTCTGTCTGGCAATCTCTTCCTCTTTAATTATTTCAGATAACTCCAAACACATCGGCGGAAGGAGAGGATCCACAAAGAGGACAGAGAGGGTGTTTTTACATCCTGTACCTAATGGTCCGATATCCCTCCCTCTGTATCACCGTTAACACAGAGGGCAACATGAGGAAGCGGGGAATTTTACATTCAAATGCCCACGTCTGTAGGCAGAAATAAACCGCTTAAAAAAGCTTTGCATCTGATTTATCTTTTGATTTAATGTGATACTGTATGCATATGTTTTCGCCAATGCAAAGTTTTAAGCCTATACAATACCAGTTGCATTTCATATGGAGTCATACATTCAGTGTGCTGCATGTACGAGCTTAATGACCTTGTAGGACAATCCTTTTGTCCCGTTCTTGTTGTTTATCCCTCTCTTGCTGATCAGGCTGGTGGGGTGAGTCACAGGGAGCATGGGTGGCAGGCTGGGGGTTACATGAATTCTTTTTTTGTTTTTCATTGGGGGAGAGAAAGCCCAATTAACAAAGGATAAGAAGTGAACCGTAAACACCCTCAACAAGGCCCAACAAACCTACAAGAACGAGAGCTCACTCTCTCTCTATCTCTCTCTCCCTCCCCCCCTCTGCTGACCACTCCTCCCACCCTCCTCCTCCCCCCTCTTGCTCACTCACTCTCTCTTCCACTTCCCTCACAAAAGGAAGGCTCAGAGCTTACAAAGTGCCAATTAACACTGAATGTTTGCCCCTCGCACCTCCCTCTCTGAACTGCTGACAGCTCTGGTGTTTGGGTTAATACCAAAGGCCTGCAAAGAATTATAATTCTCCTCCTTGCCCCATCCCCCCTTCTATCCCTCTCCTTTCCTTTTATTTTGTTTCCAATGGGGTGGTTTTACAGTTCAATGCACAGTCAAAGGGTGATATAAAATGACTTTCCAAAGAATTGTATTTGGGAGAAGAGGGGCTGCGTTGAATTTCGGCCGCCAGGGGCAGGACCAGGGATGGAGGGGTGAGGTGGGGGGTGGGCTGTCCCTAGTGAGGCAGAGAAACAGAGACAACCATAAATTATTAGTTAAAGAAAGTGAAAAATGGTGTATCAAATATTTTTATCAGGTGTGGATTTTAAATGTATTTCCTTTTTTACAATTAAAACATGCTGATTACCTCATCTCTGGTTACTAAAGAATTATGTAAACATGACCCTAGTTTACACTTAAGGGAACACACATCTATGTACACACACACACACACACACACACACACACACACACACACACACACACACACACACACACACACACACACACACACACACACACACACATATGGTGGGGCCTCCCGGGTAGGAGAGAAGGCATGGCCAGGGAGAACAGCCAGAAACACCTGCAACAGATTAGAGTTCCTAATGCTAGGTAATAAATCCTGTCACCCTTCTCTAGCATCTCCATCTCCACCCAGCATGGATCTTATAGGCTGAGGAGCATCCACCCACATCCTTCACAGCAACACATACAGAATATGGTATATAAGACTGAAAGGTTGATGCATTGTTTTTCTCAGTATCATCCAGCCTACATGATGCAAGTGAAACTGCACGACACTAACATAATCTCTCTCCTATTGGTTCAGCATCATGGCGGTTTTCCCCAGGGTCTTGCACTGGGCTCTATATCAAGATCAAACATTTTCATTATGACTGCAAACAGCCAAGGCCAAGAACAAAGCTGAGGCTGGCTGCTTTACTGAGTACACATAAAACTTGAAAGGTGGCTGACTGATTGGCCAATTGGACGCTTACTTACAGAGGTTTGTAATGGAGGTTGAATTCTGCTTTAATGTCCGTGATACAGCATATTATTTAATCTCTATGTCGGCCGATAAAGAAAGACAATCTGTATATATGCAGCGGTTGTAAAAATCAAACGACATGTAAAATAAGTCTATAACCTTTTTCCAGTGAGCACACAGTATGTCCTCGCTTTTATATTTGCACACAACGTTTGCTGATGCAGCAGAAATGTCATGTTTCAGACCATAAATAGTCACCTATGCATAGCAATAGTACAGCGCACCTCAACCATCATGCACCGGCCCCAATTTATGATTCTTTCTTGTCCTGCTTCTTTGAGCACAAAGGACGCTGCTCCACAAATCTCCGTCCAGCTTCATCCATCAGTTACTTTGAGCACTACAGAAAGAGCGGCCTTCACACATGCGTCATGCCATGTTCGCCGGCTTGTGTGTATTATGTGTGTGTGTGTGTGTGTGTGTGTGTGTGTGTGTGTGTGTGTGTGTGTGTGTGTGTGTGTGTGTGTGTGTGTGTGTGTGTGTGTGTGTGTGTGTGTGTGACATTACTATTACTCCTCCGTGT
>NW_011335543.1:535629-537660 GCF_000735185.1 Notothenia coriiceps | reverse complement strand
TACCGTAGTGGTAGAGTAGGTAGGTCTTCGTCGTCGTTGTTAGGTAGGTAGGTAAGGTAGGTAAGTACGTAACCGTTAGTTACGGTACAACTAACGTAACTAAGGTTGGTTACGACTAACTTAACGTTAAGTTACGAACGTAAGTAAGGAAGTAACGTAGTTAGGTAAGGAAAGTAAAGTAAGGTACTAACGTTAAACGTTAACGTTACCTACTAACGTAACGTAACCTACCCTAACTAACTTAAGTTAACGTTTAACGTTAAACTTAAACGTTTAAAGTTAAAGGTAAGTAGTTAGTTAGTAGTAAGTTACGTTACGGTTACCGTTACCGTTAGTACGTTACGTTAACGTTACTTAAGTTAGTAGTAGTAGTAGTACGTAAGTTAGTTACGTTGTGTGTGTGTGTGTGTGTGTGTGTGTGTGTGTGTGTGTGTGTGTGTGTGTGTGTGTGTGTGTGTGTGTGTGTGTGTGTGTGTGTGTGTGTGTGAGACATTTATCACCCTCTGGCTGTGGAGTGGGTGACCAACTGGTGAGAATGGGGATTCTGCTTCTTGTGTGAAGGTGGAAGTGAACCATTAGGTGACACACAAATGTTGGCATACAATTTGACATAGAAGAAGACTGTAGGAAGATAAAAGGAGCAATTTAAAGTACTTCCATGAAATCCCCACACAAATATTTGTAACAACTAATTTAAAGAAGATATTGTGATTGAATTGGTCCCCTTAGTGTACTATCTTAAGTCAAATGCATTCATTTAAAAATAATCTTTTTAGAATTTGTTGCAAGATTCAGCCTAGATTCAGCAGACGATTAGTTTAGCATAAAGTCCATTGCCAGCTCCCATGAAGTATCTGACACATAGATCCTCGTAAAATGGCAAATGAATGTTCAAAAAAGTTGTTTGTGCAAGGTAAAAAAAAAAGGAGAACTTGTTAATTATTTTTGCTTAAAAATGCTGGTAGGTGGGCTCATAGATATATATAAACACTAGATGACTCACCCGCGCTGCTGGCCAATGGAGACCGACGTTGCCACATGGCGGCCATCTTGCCACAGGCAGCTCGCTCATTCATAATATTATGTCTATGGTGCACTATTGAAATAACCGTAGATTGCTCAATTTTCTACCAATTTTCAAACGGTTTGGTTTGTTATAAACATCAAAGATGTAGTTATGATACTGCATACTTATAATTATAATCATTAACTTTTTTTTCAACATGTTTTGTTGTCTCCTGTATCATAGCCATGCTAATAACGTTTATAATAAACCAAACCGTTTGTAAATCAGTTAAGATTTCAGCGAGTTAAGAGTATTTTTGTGCAGATCACTCACCTTACAACAGCTGTAGCAGTAGTTGTTGACTGTGGCAAGATGGCCGCCGGTGAGCTATGCTGGCGACTCCCCCTTGAGCCATCTAGTGTTTATATATGATATATCTGTGGTTTTGGTAGTGGCCAACATAACTATGTCAGGTGAAAACCCACTCTGGTATGTCCGAAGCTTCGTCTGTGTCATAAAAACAGGTGTGCTAAATCGAGTGAGTTCAGTTACACTTAACCTCATTCAACATCAGGTCTTGTAGGCTTAGCGATGTAGGACTTAGCTATTGTAACCATGAGCGTATTACTTCTGGGGCGACTCGATTAAAAGTGGGGTGTTGATGATTGAGAGTGTACTCCCCCGCTGCATAGAACATATCATAAATGTGTGTTTGCGCAAAAGAGTTGGTGATTTCCGTGCAGGTATTCTGAGAAAGAAATCGGAATGCGTGTGTTGTTGAGACCGCCTTGCGAGCCTACAAAAATAAGTCATCACTGCACCACATCCATGCTGTCAGAGTGTACTCTTGTGCATCTGTGATTATTGTGACTGTGCTGAAAGAAGCGTTCGTTCGTGTGAAGGAGGCGCTGTGTGTGAGGGGGGAGTGTGAACGTAGCGGTACAGAGAGGTGATTGATTGAGTTGATTGAAGCCTGTGTGCATCTGCAGATTCGGTAGTTGAGCCCCAGTGTTTATACAGGAACT
>NW_011335543.1:530757-535587 GCF_000735185.1 Notothenia coriiceps | reverse complement strand
TACACACACACACACACACACACACACACACACACACACACACACACACACACACACACACACACACACACACACACACACACACACACACACCTTTTCTCACCCGTTGGAACTGTAGCTCCCACTTGAGATGAAGATAGCAGCGGGTCATTTATTACAGACGAGGCTGATGGCTGTGAAACGCTTGTATGTCTCCCTTGTGAACTCCAATGAATCAGACTGCTGAATAAAAGAGCGACCAATGAGAAGAGGTGAGAGGGTTAAACTCTGGGAGAAACAGAGACCACTATAGGCTCTTTAAGGGAGCTTCTGCCTGTACTCAATTCTCTGAGTCTACCTCCACAATGTATGACCTCATGGGACCAGGTCTCTCCGCTCGTTTCTTTACTTTGGATAAATGCCTTGTTGAAATTGGTTATTCTAGAATCTATTGGGAATGAGCAAAGCATGAATTGGATTTCGCTCATGTCAAGAAAAGGCCAAATGGATCCTTCAACATCAAAATATGATTTGAAAACAACACACTGAATAACTTATGTAAAAGGAGTGTCTGTTAGGTCTGACATATTCAAGTTTGAAAGCGTTTTTAAATATGGTGAAGTTGGAAAGAAGTGAGTGTACCAGTTTACATATTTGAGGCTAGCGGCTCGTGGCAAGCTACCAGAAGACAATATCTTCCGTTCTGCTGCATCAATTTCTATCCTTTTTTATTTGCTCCATCGTGAGTTAGGCATTGTTATAGTAACTCTTTATATTAAGATCTACAGTATGTGTAATATGAATACTTGAAAAGTAAATACTAATACTAGTACTCTAGTACTCACTTAATAGTTATATCTAAAAAAAAAAAACTACCCTTTGTGTTAAAGAGTATGAAACCTTTAACACTCAACACTTATCTTAAAAAATAAAAGTTGTCTTGATGAGCAAAAAAAACAAGCTTCATGAAATAAGCAGTTTTGCGGCTTCACTCTTATTCTAGTGTGGCTATTAGCTTTTGGTGGCTAATGTAAGTGAACTTAAGCAAGATACTGTTGTAAAACTGTCTCCTTGTTATGTTCCCATAAACTGTTTTAGCATTTACAATTGTCAGACATAGTTTTGTTAGCAAAAGTTATAAAGCTTTGCCCAAATATTATTAATTACTCTCTACTATTTTTTATAGACAATGAACAAGAGCTTTAAAGTGAACGACTTCTTGTTAGGATGTCATCCTTTGGCCCTACCAAAGAGTGTGAGTGGTCCTGGTGGAGTGGAACCAAGCCAGACTTTCTTTAACTATACATTAAAGTAAGGGGAGCTGAGCAGAGAGCTGACATGACCTGACACGGTTCATGGTTCCACCAGTGAGGGCTGGCTGGGCTCTACCTCAACCCTGAGACCCCGGGGTCAAAACGCTCTGAAGCCTCTCTGGGAGGAAGGCGGCTGGTGAGACATGTGACTCTGGCCTCTGCTTTAAATCCTGAATTCTGGGATTTACTTAAGTTAAGGGGAGTGAAAATGGGAACTTATAGCTTGGGGCGTTAGATGAAAAAATTCACGTGGGAGTGAAAAAAAAAGTATGTGTGCACAAGGTATCTGATTTCCACATTTCCAGACATATGATCGAGCTACAGTATATCATTTTTATCCCGAGATTTATTTGAAAGCAGGTGCTCCTCCCCCTGGCTGAAGGAGCACTCTCTGTACCATCTGATTCACATGAACTATAATTCATCCTCACCCAAATGACAGATCCAGAGGTCAGTGATGGCTATGTCAAATGAGGGTCGTGAGAAAAGCTGAAAAGAGCACGTGCCTAGAATTAGATGAATGTCAAAATCCGTTCTACTTCTCCCTAAAGAATAGACACATGTCAGAGGAGTCACGTTGGCCTAAGTGCAATCGCAGGTCTCTCTCTATGAAACAGGATTTCCTCTTTACTTCATTTCAACATTCTTCCTGTTTTCCCCTCAATCTTTCATACTTTATTCCTCCAGAAACCCATAGGAATTTCCTTCTAAGGGACCGCGATGTGAGTGGTGTGTGCATTTTGGAGTCTGCGTGACCCCATCAGCACTGAGCGGGACAGAGTAGACTGGCCACGGGGGCCGAAAGCCCTGTGGGACCCAAATCTGGCTCAAGGTCCGGGACCGTTCAGCACCACGTTGGATCACGGGCTGTAACTCACCCTCTGTCTGTGGTTTGGGATGGTGCGGAGGTAGGGGTGAATTGCAGGTCAGCCGTGGAAAAGCTTGCTTTATTGTCTGTCTCAGAGAATGAAGGATAGAGAGTAGAGAGAGAGAGAGAGAGGGATGGTAGGAGGTGAGGGCGGATAGGAGAGGAGGGAGTTTGGTGGTTGGGCAAAAGGGGAGAAAACATGAAGCAAGAGGAATGTAATCGGATAGAAAAAGAGGTTTTTTACATGAAAGTTGATGTGTAAAAAAATCTGAATATAGAGAATTGAACCACTTTAATTCCACACATCCTTCTCCCTCATCTTTAATTTTCAACCTTTCCATATGGCAGACTGAAAGACAGTTTCTTCCTAGCAGAACGACTGTAAGCACATGGCTATCTTTAAAGCTGAGCCAATACCCTTGACATAGTATTTGTATAAAACGGTAGATCAAAACCAACTCTTGCTGTATGTATGTGCTCTACACTGTAAGAAAAGAGCTAATATAAGTTATATTGAGTGCACTTGGCAGTTTAGACAGACAGAATGGCCCTAACACACAATGGAGAGGGTATGAATCTATAATATACATAAGCAGATTTGTAGAGTTCTCTAAGTTATCAAATGAGATGATTTCTCCCAGATTTTGGGTGTCAAAGTTCCTCGCCGAAAGTGATCGATGAGTGCTGGGTAATTGTCGATTGCGAGGAGATGTCAGAGGGAGACGCCATATCACCTCGCAGTGAGAGTAAAAGAGCCGGCAAATGGTAGTGATTACATCTAATATTCTCCATCTGGGAGTGATTGCCTCAGAAGACGAATTTCAAAGAAGAGTACGGCGGGGGGAGAAAAGAAAGAGGCAACAGTAATTTGCACAGGGTTTAGAAATCTCCTGAATCGAATTTGGGGATCTTTCGGCACATCTTGTTCTATTCCCTCAAGACAATCACTCATGAAATGCACGCACACATCCGTAAACAACTCAAAAGAAGACGTGCTCTATTCTTCTAACCAGATGTATACATGTGAGAGAGCGTGTTGCACAAATTAGTAACAATCCCAGGGAATAAAGTAACAATATTCACTGCAGCACGTAGGATTTTAGGGGCTAACACACATACTCAATATATCTCGCAGTCTGTCTGTGAGCAATCACAAACCACCCAAGCAATGGTTGCCAGTGTGTCAGAGTTGAGATGGAGCCAGGTCAGAAGTGATCAAAGACTGCTGAGGAGAGAGAGAGAGAGAGAGAGAGAGAGTTATCTGGTCCCAATTATACTCAATCATGGGAAATTGGCAAAGTGCAAAGCGAGAGATCTTCATGATGAGAGCAGGAGACCAGATGAGTGGAGGTGGTCCGCCGACATGTCTGACTTCACAGAGAACACTTTTGTATCGGGAGTCCTTTCTCTGTGTATTTTTGTTGTTGTGGGTCACAGTGACATTTGACTTTACCACTATTATATTTTCATTCTGAGTTTTGGGACTGAGAAAAAAAAAGGATTGTCTTTCCAGCATCAAATTATGGAGTAAATCAAAGAGGAAATTAGAAAGGACAGAAAATAAGTAGCTAAAAGTGGATAAAAAATGACACACAGTAAATTGCAATTGCAACAGGGTTGAATATTGACACACATAAATGTATGCTTCACAACGCATTACAAACGATGTATTATGACTAGTTATCATCCATTATTCATCATTGGTTTCACACCATCAAATGAGCAACACATTAATACATGTTTCAACATACCTTGCACAATGTTGCATTTACAGAGCTTGAGCTGCAATGCATTACTTTGCGGTACGATTTCATTTTTTCGTAATTATTTGAGTAAAGGGATTACAATTCGGAGATTGGCAATAACTTTATTGTAACTAATCCTAACAATTTAGGGGTGACGTTTTACCAGAAATGTTATGGAGGGTTGATATCAGTTTTGTGACCATGCAATCGATTAAAGATGATATACGATACAATTGTATTCATCCTGATGGAAATGACACATTAGTGATACATAGATAACATAAGATATAACCTTTGGGTGGTGATGCTTCAAAGCTGTTTATAAGCACTTTGACGGAGTTATGCTATGTAACGAAAGTATTAAAAACGGCTATAAAACATTACTTTTGATGGCAAGTCATATGTAAAGGAATGTAATTATTTTCAATTCATAATATGCAATGAGTAATTTATTACAGTCTAAAAGTAACTTGCCCAAAACTCCCATTCAAATATTCTGCTATCAATCTGTAAACATGATCCCTTAATAAGATGGATTGACTCAAGGATTTAAATAATTAACTGTTGATAATGTGTGACAATGAAATGATTGGTTGAGAACACTTTAAAGATAAACCAGCTCAAACAAAGGCTTCTCTTTGTTAACAAAGGAATTGAACAGAGCACATTTCCCCACCTAATGAATGCTGATAAAGTGAGAGGAGATAACCAAACAGGCATAACAAAAGGGACTTCTCTCACTCAGGGTTTCACTCTGATTTGTCAAGTGGTTCCTTCTCTCCTCTGATTGGTCGTGGGCGCTCAACAAAGAATGCCAACAAAAAAGTGACCCTCCTGTGAGCACCTCCTCCCTCAAATCCCTCCATCCCCCACCTCAGCCTCCCTGCTCTGTGGCCCTCACCCATCCCCCCTACCTCATATACCC
>NW_011335543.1:475178-530749 GCF_000735185.1 Notothenia coriiceps | reverse complement strand
GTAAATTGGTGATAGATATAAGAAGTATAGACTCAAGACCTGCTCTTTTTTTTTCCTACAGAAAGGTCGTAGTTTAATATCCTCCATTTAGTTCTCTTTAATACTTTTCCTGGTCCTTTATTTCATCGATTTTCACTATTTTTTACTGTGTGTCTTTTACCCGTTAACGGTTGTCCCACTTATAACCTGTGTGTATTTACATACGAAGTGTTGCGTAATGTTTGCTACATAATACTGATCAATAGTAGGTAATAAGTAGTAACCAAAGTGTGGTAGTTTACTCGTTGTGTAATTATGTACAAAGTTGTATGGAACGTGTTACAACGTAAATGTCTCGAACTCGACGTTACGTAATGAAACGCCATGCTAAAGTAAAAAAGCATTAATAAACTCATTTCCCTAATGTTAAGCCTCTAACCGTTATTGAAATAACATTGATTAGGATTGTTAAATCCCCACTGCAAAATGGTCTTTACAATACCTCCCAACTATAGTCAAAACACTGGTACGTTAGCTAATTTCTACTATATGCTATGTTAACATAAGTAGGACTACCTTTACTGTGTAATCACTATGTATCTATTGTATTCTATATTGGAAACCCACCACTACGAAGTTTCGACAAATATTCGTGAAACTGCCTCAATACGATACATTGCTTTCATAATTTTTGCCGATATTTTGTAATGAAAACTACCGTTCAGTATACATTTCCTTACATTAATAAAAGTTAAGTATTATACGTTACTCATTAAATAATGTCAGATTTTCATTGAACGGGTTTTGAGGGTAAGTTTATAAGACGATAGTTAGACATTTGTACTAGGGAATTATTCTACCTAACTGAGTTCCTAAATTTATTAATTGACAACTATTACACACTGTTACTTTACTAACCAACTCTTGTGAAATTTCTATTTGGTCGAGTTTGTTTCCGAAGAGAAACAATTGTTTCCTTAACTTGTCTCGTGTAAAGGGGTGGATTACTTACGACTATTTCACTCTCCTCTATTGGTTTGTCCGTATTGTTTTCCCTGAAGAGAGTGAGTCCCAAAGTGAGACTAAACAGTTCACCAAGGAAGAGAGGAGACTAACCAGCACCCGCGAGTTGTTTCTTACGGTTGTTTTTTCACTGGGAGGACACTCGTGGAGGAGGGAGTTTAGGGAGGTAGGGGGTGGAGTCGGAGGGACGAGACACCGGGAGTGGGGGTATGGAGGATGGAGTATATGGGCGGGGAGGGTCGGGAGAGGGACCCATCCCCCCTACCTCATATACCCGCCCCCCCCTCCCAGCCCTCTCCCCTTGCTCGTTCTCTCCCAGTTGCCTCACGGCTTGCTGTGACCCATCTTGCACCTCCCGAAGCCCACAACAGACGCTTGGTGTGTGAAGAAGGTCAGGAGTTCAGGCCTGGCGGAGGCTCCATCCCTCCCTCTGCTCAGAGGAGGCCTGCCCTGCGGGTTTATAATTATCTGCCGTTGGCATTCAGCACAGGTTCAAGCGCAGTGCAAGCGCTGGCACCAGCGTGGGGGGATGCGCTTGGCTACACACTTGGTGATTAGTTGTCCCTAATTGTCAGTTCCTTGTTACCTTTCTCCCCCTCACCAGTTAGTACATCTTTACATAAAACGCGGCGCTTGGGTTATTGTCCCAAAAATGCACTCGTCTGTGCTCCTTTTCTGCTTCATTATTCTTTGGATCAGTCTTGCAACAATTTATAATTCCACTCGGTAAAAGAAATAATAATTGATTCTGGCCTCTGGCTCTTCTCAAATGTTCATACAAACAGTAACTGTGATCTCCTTCTTCTGCGATCAAGTGACCAGAGTATGCAGCGCCTGTCTGTCAACACAACAGCACATATTTCTTCTCACTGACAGGCACAGGTTGAATATCCCTCACTCTTCACTCAGTTTATATGAATAATGGATGCCGTTTTACGTTCCATTGCTTTTTATGATAAATCTAAATGTGTAAGTGACTAACTTGAGGTTATCCTCGTACTAGGATGGCTGCTGAGATGACACATTGCAGAGTGGAGCTTTGTAAACGTCACTGACGGCAGATGCAAGAAGCACGTCGTAAAAGTCTCTTCAGAGAAAAGGTGAGCAGAACAAAAGTTATACGGCCTCCACAGATGGTCTGAATGGGCCACAGTCACTGTCGTGGGAAAACCACATGGCCTTGAAGTTGTCGTAATCTTGTCAACATGTGTTTTTCTCTTTGACCAAAATAAGTGTCCTTCATATTCACCTTGAACTTTTGTTTTCCTCAACAGTAACATGTGCTCTCCGTGGTTTCATTTGCTCCTGCAATTGGAATTTACTTTCAATATTGAAATGAATACAAATTGTTCTCTCTCAAATGTTTTATCCATACTTAACCTCCTGATTCACTACATATTTTTTCCATCAGTTTTGTGGAGCAACTGCGTCAGTTTCAAAGGTGACTGTGTGCTTTCCATCAGGCATTTATATTGGCACTGACAGGCAGTGTGATAAATGACATACGATAAATCCATTCCTCAATGCCTTCAGAGATGTCTCCGCGCCATTAGTCACTCACACTAGAGATCTCTGCAAGAGTCCATCATTGCTGCTCTGAGAGACACATCTGCAGACCTTGAGACAGACCCTGAAATGGGCTGACAACTGAACCAATACTGTGGGGGGCTGTTTGGGGGAAGGAAAGAGAGGAACAGCAGTCAGGCAGATGTGGGGCCTGGATCACTGCCAGGCAGCGCCCCGTCATCCTACAGCAGACCCTTCATCTCAATATGAGTGAGGGAGATGTGGAAAACAGCAGGGAGTAGGAGGAGAAAAAGGGGGACATGGATAGATTTTGTACAAAGGCTCCATGACTGTTCCTCCATCTGAGAACATCCTCCAAAGCTCCTGGCATTTTTTTCACCGTGACTGCACGCCCACAGTGCAATCAGCAGTGCCAGCTGATGATGAAGAGAAAAACAAATTGGATTGGAAATCATTTATTGTGCAAACACCTCGCTGAATTCAGCACCTTGACTGGCTTATTATTCCTTGACATTTTAGTGGAAAGTAGAACTAGTCCTTTGAGCCTTCCCAATAAAATCTATATTTAACACACACACAGATGGTTGGAATAAAACTCACATTTCCCCCTCTTCCCCTCTGTTTTTGGTGCGAGGAAGCAGTGGAGATATTTGCCAATTTCCAAGAACTATGTGAGATGACACATGGACTTTTGACAGGTGTTTGTTTGAATATCAAACAGAACCGTGGAGGCCTGCAGATGGCAGGCAGATTGCATTCCAGACAGGGGCTTCAGTCTGGTGCTGCAGCAGAGGGGGAGAACCCATCTCTGCTCCTAGATGGTTCTCCAGGGGAATGGATGTACAAACCTCTCGTCTGCATGGCTATCATCATCATCATCATCATCGTGCCCTTCACCACTGTACAGACGTCTGTGCACTCTGGAACAGCACAGCACTTTCATTTTCCATGAGCTGTGTGCAGAGATGGACTTATTTTGTGAAGTAACTGTAGAATGTGGAAATATATATCTTACAGGATGTTTTTAAGGTCCTGACTAAGAAAAAATAATAATATTGAACTTTACCGTTAACCGCTTCACAGACCTCAGCTCTCGGTTGTGATATGTTGCAACAGACAATGTTTAGCTCTACAGGTTAGGGGTTAATTGTATACAATTTACGTTATATAAGAAAACAAAAAGGTCAATGGTAAAATTATTACCTAAATATCGGTTGTTTACATTCATCAGTGTTTACAGACTGACTTCCTGGTTGACACCATACTTCTGTTGTGTACACACTCAATCTCTCTGTGGAATTTATTATTTGACTTCTAGGATGTTTAAAATATATATGTGTGAAGAATACAATGGTTACTACTGTGGGGGAAGCTTCTGTGTAGCAATACAGGAGGAGTCACCGACTCAAAGGAGACACGGGAGAGCTGGAGCTTTGATGTAAAACACTGATGGGTTTATTTGGAGCTTCGGCCAGAGAATTCATAAAACAAGTGAAAGAGTCAGAGGTTCTGACTTCACCGTAGAGTTGCCACGTCAATTCTGAAGAACTCTACCCCAGACCCATGTATTTAGCAAGTTCAGAGAGAATAATCAACATTGTGCATAACAAGATAGAATCATAACACCTCTATCAGCTGACGCCAACAGGCAGGAACAGGGAGACAGAACCCTGAGAGCACAGCAGCCAGGGTTACAGGTACGTGTGCTCAGTCAGGTCAGTATGAACTGATAAACTGGGTCAAAGTTATGGGCCTTGAAAAATATTTCTCCAACAATCAGAGCCGAGATCCAACAACATGAGTGAAGAAGAGGACAGCAAGTCTCGTCTCAGTGCATGTGGAAGTATTTTAAACAAGAACAACAGTCATTTCTTTGGAAGAAACTTCGGTTATTAGGAAAACCGAACCGAGACGAGGAGTCAAACCCACAGGTGTAGAAACCGATGGATTAGTATTCCCACCTAAACCAATCATGCAGCGGGATTACATTGAAACACACAGGTGGACGCATGTATCTGCCTAAATACCTTTTTGTTTTATTTCATTCAGATTAGCTTGCTCATACATCCCAGTGACTGCAATATGGCACATGTTTTTTTCTTCTATTATACACAGTGATGTTACATTGAATCATTGTGCATTTGTAATGCTGATGAAGCTAGAACCTTGTATGATATAACATATATATAACTTCTATATTTTGTGATCAATATGTATTATCGGGGGATAATATGTATATATGCTCAGTTATTTTTACCCTTATTTTTACTCATCTCCTATTTCATAGTTTTTTATTATTATTATCATTTAAAAATAATTCTTGATTTTATTAATCTGTGCTGTCCTGTTTTTCACGCGTACCCTGTTGCTGCTTGTACAACTGAAGTTCCCCACGGGGATTAATAAAGCTCCATCTTATCTTATCTTATTATAATCAGAAGTGTAGAGTGTAATGGAAAATTGTATCATGCTAAGGGAGCATTTAAAATTCACAATCTGTTCTTCTTTTTCGTGTTAGAGGTTAATGGTCTTATATTTTGTTGAGTGTAGACATGATGTTTCTCCATTTCCTAGCAGATGTGTTTAAAAGAATCCTATGTTTATCTTTTCTGTATGTCTCAGCCCCTCCTCTTGTATTCTTGATGTGAATATCAGACCCTCTGCAGACCTCCTGATGCAGACTGCTTAACTCTGTAATGATTTTCCTTCTTGCAAGAATAAACTCCCTAAAAGACCGTCTTATTCCACGAATCTTCATTTCAGTTTCCGATTTGCCAATTATATGACGAGGCTGGCCATTGGTGAGTGTTGTTGCCGATATGTCTGATTTAATTTGTTCGCTGACCAAAAGGCGGGTACTGTGGTCCGCAGGACACCAAAACATTGAGACAAATTGAAAACCAGATCAAAGACTGGCTGCATTCTCCCCCCTCGAAACACTGAGAACCCTCAGTCGAATTTTTTTTTTCGATTTCGGGTCGGATTGCCGACCAACACCAAAAATACCCCGCGATAACTCATTACTGCAGTGCCGAGACGATGTGAACGCGAATATATTCCTATTGATGGGGTCAAGATTGAGCCATTACCACCGCGTCGGAATTTTTTCACTCGGCTCGGATTATTTCCCCCCGGATTGGGGTTTGGGGCCTGCCCCGGACGTCCACATTTACGCGGTATTGGTCTCGTACTACAAAGACCTGTAGGTCATTTGGTCCATTTAATTACACAATATTGTCTCTTAGGACCCCGCGGAGGGAGGGAAACAGGACCGGGACCGAGCAGGTCCACATTTTTACCCGCAAGTTCGTCAGGACGAAGTATAAACCTGAAATTGTGGAAGTGCAGACTACCACGCGAGAAGGAGAACTAAGTATTGTCGGAGTAGTCGATTGGTCAAGTGTAAGGTGATACAAGTACTCTATCTTGTATTTCGATTTTTGTTCGAGTCGTTTCCAATAAATTTTATTTATATAATTTGGTGTCACACTTTTATGGGACCATGGTGGTCATTTGTACAAGAAAGTTTTTTGGAGTGAATTTCCCCTAGATAGTCACGCTTTACAGAGAAAAATACAGAAGATATGTGGTTTTATACACAAGGGGGACACCACACAGCCCCTGAGCGTTGTGAGTCTTTTATTTGGGAAAGAGTAAAAAAGGGACGGACATTTTGGTGTTTGAGAAAATTTTTGCCCCCATGTTACTCGCTATCTCTAACCGCAGGCTATTTACTGCAGTTTACCCCGCCGGCCTCGGGGGTCTTTCACTAATAGCTTTTGTTACGGACTGCACCAAACCTGTATTAGAGCAGACAACAATGTAATCGTTCCTCGAGGGCCGTTTGGTGTGGTCTTCCGATTGGACAATGGACATCTCTCGGTAAAACAACTTTTCGGTCCTTATTTTTTTCCCTTTGAGTGTGGAACCACTATTTGGACGTTCCCTCCCTTTTTCCTAAACTCAAGGATATGATCAAGTCTTCTTAGGAACCCCTACACCAAACCTTGTCCTTACCGCCCAAAATAGTGTCCGTCTTAATTGAGGCCATCTTAAGACTAGTCCGGTACTCGAGGCGGAGGAGAAAAAAACCTACACGTGATGAACTCACCTTACATAAACATTAGGTGTCATACCAGTGATCTACAGGACAATTTAGTCAAAGACGTAAATTGTGTTTTGTAGGTATACACGAAAAGACCAGGACCTTCTCCTTATGTGTCCACTCTCTTCATGAGCTAGACCATCGAAACTCATTTCATTACCTTTTCCAACTTCATTCATCTTAGAAATCGCACGTAGTTTACGCGTAATTGCCCAGTACTTATTACAAAAGAGAGTCACTAACACTACAATACAATTTATAAGCAACAAACACAAAGTACATAAGACAGACCTATACAAAGATACAACCACAACTGTAACCTCCGACGACACTACGTTCAAGTTTAAAGTCTGAACTCTTGCTGGTGTTATTTCATAATAGCATAGCATAGAACATGAGACTCATTTTCAATCAATGAGTCTATAACATGAACTCATTTTCATCTTCAGCGTCTACTAGAACATCATTTTCACCCTTCATGAGTCTAGAACCATCATTTTCATCTTCATGGAGTCTAAGACACCATCATTTTCATCTTATGAAGTCTAGGGACAGACGGAGATTGAGCAGAGAGGAAGAAACTTAACTTTTAGGGAAATATTAAATACTAATATCCCAGGCCCAGGCATGTCAGCCACTACGGCGTGATATGAATATGTCGTATATATTACCGTTTTTCAATAGTTCCTTGTATGTACAATTATCCATTACCTACAACAAAACACTTTGGAACGTATATGTGTAGCAACTTGCCCGAGGCAATGTTAAATCAGTAGAATTATTAATGTCATTTAAAAATAATTGCAAACAATAACATTAGAACACCGATTTAATTATGTTGACTATATACGTTGGCAATAGTCATTTGTATCGTATGGCAAATGTCACCGACCTCGCGATTGTAAGCCGTGTGACGACGGGTGGGTATCTAATGCATACAGAGAAAGTATATCTAAAGATAGAATAGCACGACGTGTTATTTCGGTGAAACACGGAATCTATGGGCCTGAGGGCAGAGAACCGTGATCACAAATGAAAACGGTAGAGACGGGTGTGCCGACACTTTCATCCCCTCTCTATAGACCTAAGTGCGGTCGGTAACGTTTTTTCCAAGGTAGTGGTCTTCCAGGGTAAGTCCTGTGGTCCATTGGGAAAGTTGCGGAGGCCCACTAGTCACGGGCAGGAGGAAACCAAGGACCGCCAGAAAGTTCCCTAGGACAAGCACTCGACAAAACAACCAACCTGTACATGGCTCTGTTTGATTGCTATATTATTTTACCACTCCTTTTGGAAANTTCTCCAGGGGAATGGATGTACAAACCTCTCGTCTGCATGGCTATCATCATCATCATCATCATCGTGCCCTTCACCACTGTACAGACGTCTTAGCACTCTGGAACAGCACAGCACTTTCATTTTCCATGAGCTGTGTGCAGAGATGGACTTATTTTGTGAAGTAACTGTAGAATGTGGAAATATATATCTTACAGGATGTTTTTATGGTCCTGACTAAGAAAAAATTAATAATATTGAACTTTACCGTTAACCGCTTCACAGACCTCAGCTCTCGGTTGTGATATGTTGCAACAGACAATGTTTAGCTCTACAGGTTAGGGGTTAATTGTATACAATTTACATTATATAAGAAAACAAAAAGGCCAATGGTAAAATTATTACCTAAATATCGGTTGTTTACATTCATCAGTGTTTACAGACTGACTTCCTGGTTGACACCATACTTCTGTTGTGTACACACTCAATCTCTCTGTGGAATTTATTATTTGACTTCTAGGATGTTTAAAATATATATTTGTGAAGAATACAATGGTTACTACTGTGGGGGAAGCTTCTGTGTAGCAATACAGGAGGAGTCACCGACTCAAAGGAGACACGGGGAGAGCTGGAGCTCTGATGTCAAACACCGATGGGTTTATTTAGGAGCTTCGGCCGGAGAGTCAGAGGTTCTGACTTCATGGTAGAGTTGCCACGTCAATTCTGAAGAACTCTACCCCACACCCATGTATTTAGCTAGTTCAGAGAGAATAATCAACATTGTGAATAACAAGGTAGAATCATAACACCTCTATCAGCTGACGCCAACAGGCAGGAACAGGGAGACAGAACACTGAGAGCACAGCAGCCAAGGTTACAGGTGCGTGTGCTCAGTGAGGACAGTATGAACTGATCAACTGGGTCAAAGTTATGGGCCTTGGAAAATATTTCCCCAACAACTAATACTTCACTCTCAAGCATAATCATCTAACTCACCAGATGGTTTATCAGATAGAAAGATTCATTTCGTACTTCCTTGACTTTTCTGACTTTTAAAAATGTCTAATTTCAGTGAGTCAGCTGTTTTGTATCCTCCTCTTTAATACCGTCTGTCCCTTCCACCCACTCTTCAAAATACGTGATTTATTGCTGCATTGATTTAGTGAAAGTATTTTATAACAGTTTTGAATGCAGCTCTACCAACCACAATTCTATCCACTATATCGAATACATAGAACATTTACATTTATAAGGACGAGTCGATAAACATACAAAACAAAACTCCATATGGTTCTCACCCGTAGAAATCAAAGGGATTCTCTCTTAGTCTTTTGTTTTAGTCTTGACTTTACCACCTGGTTCACTGGCTGATTTGCTGGAGTAATAAAGTGAGAGTGGGAGGAAGGTATGAATAGCTGGCAAGGTGCACCTCGATGAGTCAACAGACACCGGGCACTGCCACAAAAGGTCCATGTGCTGAGAGGCTAGTTTGTGCTAGCTTCTCACCACTGCATTTCTTTAATAATTCCTTTACAATACATTTTCACAGTTGTTTATTTCAAGCCTGTCATATTTCACATGTGGCTAGGAAGAGCACAATACAGTCTCCAGCTGTGGAGTGATTTAAGAGAATGGGAAATGCTGTAGAAGAGGTGAGAGGCCTGAAAGTAGCCACAGATCTGTTCCTGTGGACAGATCCTGAAGAACATGGCCAACGTCAACAGGAGCCAGGCCACAGCTCGGTGAGCCTGCCCACGCACATCACCCATTTGGGTCTCATTACATAACCTTCAGAACAACTGGTTGAATGTGGTCGTGTTAATTCTTCTAGGTTTTTGTTCTACGGACATTAGTAGTTCTGCAGCTGTATCTCTGTTCACGTCCATGCATGTTCTCTGTGTCCATGAAAGCGCTTAGGAACTGAACCAGCAAGCATAAACCCCCAAAGGGAAAGGCAAAAATTCCCCTTGGTCCTATTTTATAGTATTATTTGTTGTAGAGTGGAGAGAATTTTAAAGCAATTCAAGACCATCTGCACTTTTAAGGGGGGGAAAAAAAGTAAAAGTCCACACAACGTGTACCAGATGTGCTTTCAGGCTCCACAGCCAAGTCTCCATCAGCAGCCTGCACTCTGCTTCCCCTGAGGGTGGCAGGCAGGCCGGCAGCATGCATAACGCCCGAGCTGTTTCATGCAACAGGTAGCCTCAATTTCCACATTCACCCCCACGGCTTTGTAGGGAGTTCTGCAGATCTCTCACTGTGAACAAACCCACAGAGGAGATGAATAGTCGGCTCCTCCTGCAGCTCCATTGTGAGCGTCCCCATGAGGCTTTCTACTTTCTACTGTAACAATGACCTGAACGGCCTTCGCCCCACCCCCCCACCCTCCTCTGACCCCGACCAACGCTGAGGTAAAGACATGAGGTTCTTTTCTTAACCCTAATACAAGACAAACACGACTCCCAAGGAAAAGATCCCAGGCCAAATTTGTATTTAATTCTAAAAAGATTGAAGGAGGGGGATACGAAGGAATGTTTGACTCCCATCTTTCCAAGAGTTAGAGGAGGAGGGAGGGGTTGGACGCAATTCAAGCAGAACTGAGGACTTAGTGGCTTTTTACAAGGAGGCTTCTCTCTTTAAGTCAGACAACTTCAATCTAGTTTCCTGATTATTGTTCCTCGTATAAACACGGAAAGTTTTCATTGTTCTCTCCCTCTGGCAGAAACCACATGACACGGGTAATTGTAAAAAGCCAATAAAATAGCCCACATGCTAATACTGGCCTGACATTGTGACAGCACAATGTGGCCACATACCGTAGACCAACTGAAACGAGTGACTCCTGCCACTCATCGGTGACAGTGAGACTTTCCCTGATAATACAAATCAAATCAAAGTGTTTCATTTTGTACCAGAGGCCAATAAGACGGCAGTTACTGAGCCTCACCCTGTCTGTGGTTGGTTAAACCTATGTTACTACAAAAAGGGTTCAAGGTGAGGAAAGCCCCTCAAACAAACATAAGCTTTGAAAAAAGGAGGGATGGAGGAATCTGTGCTGAAAGAATGTGGCTCCTCTTTCAACTGTTGGTATGCTCGCGGCACCATGTCAGGAGAAGAAAAATCCCAGGAAGAAACAAACTGAAGAAATGCAAAACAATCCCAACCTCCTGCTGCCTGCCGATTGATTGATTAGGACTTGTCGTATTTCTCTTCCTTTCAAATAGCTGAAGGCATTGAAAGAGTAAGTTTAGACCTCTGGGTTCATTCACATGAAGACATAACAGTTCAAAGCTATATTCTTTACAATTTCCATGAATCAACCTTTTCCAATTTTCCTACTATTTATGGTCTGCATTTTTTCGATAATATCCATTTAATGCTCCGACATTAACTGCCTCTTTTCATTGTGACTTATTCTTTTGTTAATGGTGGAGGCATTTCTGTTGTGAAGAACTCACAGGAAGTGCATGCTTTAACCACCATAGTTGGCATTAACCACGGTGGATTATCAAAAAATACATCAACAAAACAAGACGGCTCTCTTTATTCTGCATATTCAGTTAATCATTTCGAGGGAATGAGCAGCAGTGAGCTGTTAGAAGAGGGGTTGCAGGCGACAGACTGCACACCTCCAACTTGTCAGCAAGGTAATCTGATTTGCCCCTGTTCCCCTCGGCAATCTGATTTCATGCCGTGTTCAGCATGAAATCAGAGCGGTGTTATTGACAGACTGCTTTATTAAACCAATGTGAGTTTGTTTGAGCACACTGTAAGCAGACACACAGCTGCTCCTGCTGTTGTATTTATCGCCAAAAGCGGCTCGAGAAGTGTTTCCTGTAGTATTAAACAACACCTCCAGTTACAATGTATTACATGGACCAAAGATGAATCTTTAAGGAGCATAACTGTAACAGAGTTTTAATGTTTATACTTTATATTGCATGGCACTGGCTAAGGATAAGTATTAGGTACGGTAACAGAGCACGGGTAAAAACAGGAAATTATTCAAAACAGATCCCAATTTGACCCTTGCCTCTAGACTGTTGACTATTTTATTTATGTTATATATTGCCAGATGTTGTTTTTCGTGGATATATTAATTAACTATGGTTGCTTAAATAACGTATAAGTTATACTTTATATAAACTCAAGTAGACCCAGATGCACTGCAACCAGCTGTGTTAAAAATAATTTATTATTTATTATTCAATTAAAGTTGAATCTTTCTTTCACTCACTTCCAAAGCAAATGCACGCATGAGCTATGATAAGGATCTTTATAACACATGGTGGTTACGCTCATGGAAACACCACCACTTTTGCTCTGCCTAAATATACACAAAATGATACTATTTTCAAACTCTTAAAATATAAGGAAAAGAATCCCATGGGAGTTAGACACAAAGCCGCTTGTTTGTTCTTCGCCTCTTGTTTTGCTTTCCGCTCGAAAAGCTGCAAGTCTTTAGTCAGAGCTTTGCTTTGACAGGTGAAGATCAACTGGAGTCATCGCTATTGGCAACCATGTGGGAACGGAGGGGAGAGGTGGCTGCGGGGTCAGCGGCAGCAGAGTTATTCAATACCTGTGCAATAACACACCCGGCTAGGGCAGAGTTCCCAGCATGCCTTTATCCTCCTCCTGCAAACACACTGCAGCACTATTTCACATTTAACTCCAACGGCAACAAGAAGAAAACCATTGAGTTACGACTCATGTTGATTCTTCTCTCTTGTCACGAAAAATGATGAATGGCATCAACATAAGTACCTGTGTTAACTACTCTGTTAGTTTTCCTTTCAAGCGTGCCATTACAGGAAGACAACTATCTTGTATCCTGCATCCTGTTTTCTGATGAATGGTCAGAGAGGAGCAATTGACTTCCGCTGCAGACACTTTAAACGGCGAGTCGGCGATTAAGCAGCAATCACATTTGTAATTATAATAATGTCAATTGAGCTTGTCAAGGATGAATAATTTCGGGGGACAGTAAAATATACCTAACAAGGCTTTTCTCAGCGGTAAACACGGGGCTTTTAAAACTGTAATTAGCCCTTTAATGCCTAACACATGGGTTACAAGCCATCCATGGGCCCAACTTCCCTTCTCTCGACCACTTTCCCATTCTCTCTGTAGGACACACTTTTCACATAGCTGGAAATCTAACCACACAAATAGGAAGCTCTCTCAGTGGGGTGGGGCGGAGGCGCAGGCAGGAGTAATTCAGCAATTGTTGGACAAATTGTTATTTTCCTGTTCTTTAAATAGACACAAATAGTATTCTTACTGGGTATGCTGCATGCAATGAGTTCAATGCGGGACATTTGTATAACTTTAAGGTACTTTTGTTCCTTTAGCTACCTAAATAACCAATAGATAAAGCTTTATGTTCCCTCCAATCCTTCAGAAAAATCCGACTAAAGAAAAGAAGAAAAGATCGGAAACCAACAAATCAGCAATCTCCAACCACACCACCACCACCACCACCACCTCTCTCTCTCTCCCACAACTGCTCCCCATGCATCCTCTCTATACACCCACCCAAAGTGTACAAGAATTCCCTCTTTAGAGACAGACACAGATAATTGGTCACAGATTTCTGTTGGCAGGACACAAAGGGACCTCCTATTCACCCCTGCAGCTGTCTACTTCCTATTCTCCCATCTCTGCTCTCCTACTAACTGTGACCCCTCCAACAGTTCCCCCACCACAACCACCACCATTGCATCGGAGCTGAAGCCGCTCCTCGTCCCCAAAACAGCCCAGTTCACTGCCACAACAAAGCCTTCGGGACACATGCCTCTCATGACTCTGACCCGGAGCCCCTCTGTGGCCCCGAGGCCTCAGTGAAACCCAGACCTTTGAATCTGCTACCAGTTCTCTTTGATCAGAGTTGTTCCTCTAGTTAGGGATCCACTGGCCTTCACTAATGCACATGTCCTGTGATGCTATGTTTTAAAAACGTTCAGAAAAGACCAGAATCCTTTTTGGCAATAGAGTATTTATGATACTAGTCAATGTAATACAACCATTTCACAGTATTTAATCAATAAACCTTCTTGTTAAAACCTCTTAAGCCCCAAGCCTGTTTTTCAGGTTTCAGGCTCGAAAATGACATTCCCAGAACAAATGACCATATCTTCCCTTCTAGAAGGGTTAAATTAATCATCTTTTTTCTCAAAGTAATGATAAACCTGTGAGTTGGATGTAGAAAAGTCAGAATCAATATAGATGTTTTTTATTTTAAAGAAAATTCAGATTGAACATGGTAAAAAACTGTAAATTATAGTGTCCGTCCAAAAAATATTTTGTACTTATAGTGAAAACTAACCTTGGATGATGGGTTAGTAGACTAAGAGCTTTAGGAATCCAAAGTACAACATATAATAAGTACCCTGTATAAAGATTGATGCAAAACAAGTGATATTTNTTGTCTTTTTTTAAAATAAAAAGCAAAAAACTGAATATTGTTGTGTATGTAAGAATGTCAGTACATTTTTACTTTTAAGCCTTTAATTTAAACGAAGATGAAAACATTGACGACTAAAATCTCATTTACAGTGCTGAGCTGGTCAGAAGCGCGAGCAACGTTACACATTCTTAGCACATAACACCACACCCATATCATTACATTGTTATAGGTCAAAAATAGCAATGTTAACTGAGTGGTGGTATAAGGTCTTTTCTAAGTGAGACATGTCATGATGAGCGAGTTCCAAACACACTGAAAATAAAAACCATCGAAGCCAGATTAATACTCTTATAGCTATATTAATCATGGACATATACGAACAAGAAGTCGGATAAAAAGGCCAGATAATCCTCTCATCCGTATAAGCAGTGAAACGAGTGCATTAAGGGAGTCGAATATGTGTGGGAGAGAGAGATGGTATTATTACAGGAATATGCATCGTAAACTTCATTCAACTTATGTAAGCAGACAGGCAGGAGCCCGGTCCATCTTATAACATTGGGAGTTGGAAATCGATGGATCGTCAGTGCCCTTGTTAACACAAAGTGCCGGGTATCTAGTCTATCAAGAGTATCTACTATCTATTATTAAACGATCACAAGGACACCGAACCAACCATGAATGAGCGAGGGGGGTTCAGTCAGCAGTGACACGAAATGAGCATATCAAGAGGATAAAGAAGCAAAGAGATTGTAGGGGGGAGTGAAAGAAAAGCTTTGGTGGTCTGAGATTCTTATAATAAAATCACTACATTGCCAGGAGTTTTCGTTGGTTGTGAAACAAATTGCCCCCTTGATTTTTTAACAGCCCCCTCAGTCATTTGCATCCTGGAGCCGGGGCCTGGGTCCTTACCGACCAGCTGCTCTTGCAGTAAATCAAGTAGTGTACCTTAATGTCCCGAAATGTGCACAATGTAGTGACGTGGCTTTTCCGTCTTTGTTTACTTAGTTGTGTTTTCCTGTATTTTGATATACCACCATCATTACATTGTATTTTGATATACAATGTAAATGATATGTGTGTGTTATGTTGTAAGATGTGTACGTTGCTGCCTTCCTTGACCAGCTCAGCCACTGTAAATGAAGATTTAGTCTCAATGTTTTCATCTGGGTTTAAATAAAGGTTATCAGATAAAAATGTACTGACATTTTAGCATACACAAAATAATTGCAGGTTTTTCTTTTTATTTAAAAAGGACAGATATTCCTACCTAAGCTGTTTTCCATTGTCTTATAACAAATATTAATAAACGAGATTAAATTTAATAAAGAATAATGTTGCCCATTTACATTCGCCGCCATGCATACTTTTAAAACACGGGACATGATGGTACAGCATCCTACATCGTCCTCTAAGAAGAATTGTCCTTTCTTCTTAAGAGGAAAGTAGCAGGAGAACACCTAACCTCTGGATTTGTTTTATATGTTTGAGGTGCAATAAAGCGACAAGGCAGGGCTTTTTGGCATGTTAAAACTATTATTTCTGCCTCGCTCATGAGAGTAACAACTGGCGAAATTACAGCCTCGCCTACTGATTTCAAATGTGTGCTCTAAAATGATATTTATAAATGACTATTATCATTATTATAAGCAAGACAATAAATGGAAAAGATATGTAGAAAATAAACGTATTTAAGAGACGTTCATAAGAAACGTAACGTGGGAGAAAATATGTTTCTAGAAGATATGTAGAAAATAAACGTATTTCAGATACGTTCATAACGAACGTAACGTGGGAGAAAATAAGTTTCTAGCTAAACGTAATTGAGAATGCAGTTTAGTTCGGTGGGAACGTAATTTTTAGGAGACAGGGTTGCCATAATACATTCTGACGAAAAATAAAAATTATTATGAATACAAATAAAATAAAAGAAGCCTCCCGTGAGTTACTACAAGCTATAAAGTAGATTTTAAAAACGTTTTATAGAATAAAAGCTCACTGCTGGACGTTGTAGAAATGCGTGTGTGCACCACAACAAAGGAGCCTCATTCACTTTACATTGGGGGTTGTTTGCGTGGTGCAGACACTTAAATGTAGCTAAATTCGTGACTCCACCACGCAGTGCGGTGTTAAGGAGTCGTGGTGGAGTCACGCATTCTGGTGAGATTAGGTTGTCTGTTGATATTTTAAAGCAGTCAGACCCCAGTGTGCCTCTGTGTCACCTGTGCATGCAGACTGTGGTTTGTTCTTTGTATCCCGTCTGAGTTTGTCTCTTTTTTCCATCTGATCTATACAGAAATACACAACAGCAGCCCACAGCCAGTACGCCCTCCACTCCCTCCCCCCCTTACACTGCTCCTCCTCTGACAGCAGAAACATTTGCCCTTTTCTTCCCTTGTTGGTGGCTCACGTTTACTCCCTGAATGTGCTGTTTATTACACTTGAAGCCCCTCTTCACTCCGCATTATAATTTAATTGCTGCACATTTCCCATCCAGCCCCCCTCCCCCGTTTTGCCTCATTCGTTTCAAATGCATGACCTTTCCTGAGAACAATTATCAATCAATAGGCACTTTCACACCGGAATACTTTTCCCCGTACTTTTCCCTTTTAGTTCCGATAGTTCCTAGGATTTTGCGTTCACACCAAAAAGAGAACTTAGTTCATGATAACTTTTCCCCCCTTTTCAGTCCCTGCTAGAGAGCAGGTACTTTCCTGGGGAGAAGAAAGTTCAAATTTCTGATTGGCTGGGCGAATTGCAAACCACGCCCCGTAAAACTCTGAAAGGTTTTGTGAAGCCGCCATTGTATTTGCTGGCATTAGCATTATTAGCATTAGCATTAGTCCCGCGCACCAACGGAGAGAGAACAACTTATGGCAACACAAAAAAAAACATGGGA
Organism: Notothenia coriiceps; assembly: GCF_000735185.1. Taxonomy (NCBI): domain Eukaryota; kingdom Metazoa; phylum Chordata; class Actinopteri; order Perciformes; family Nototheniidae; genus Notothenia; species Notothenia coriiceps. The sequence goes on along the minus strand of NW_011335543.1, from coordinate 513,538 downwards.
GCGGTTGAGGGATGAGAAGGTGTCGGCGTTCTGGGGATTTACTCGGAAGGCTTCAGTAGAAGCTGCTGGGAGTCCCAGCAGCTTCTACTGAAGCCAGTCCCAAACTCCGGGGACTTCTGGCCGGGGACTTCGGATGGCAGTATACGCCGTGAAGTTGTTTGCGGCTTGCCAGTAAACCCAAAGCAGAAGAAAAAGAAGTGACGTCAGCGGCTTCATTTGCGTAATCTTCCCTCAGGGACTTATTCCGGTGTGAACGCAATCTGCTCTTTAGTTCCATGGAGGAAGTAAGTGCTGGGAACTAAGTACGGCAAAGTACTTGGTGTGAAAGCGGCTATTGCTCTGCAGAACAACTGTTAACATACAGTTTGCAGATACATGTGCAGCTTCATACATGGTGGAGTGTTTAAAGGTTGTGCACCAATGACCTTTCTATTTACATTAAAACACAATGCTGTTGAACTGCCATGACATCAGCACACCCATTGATGAGTTGATAAAGATTGGTGTAAACCAATGACCTGAAACCTGTAGTACTGGACCCAAATCTGACTATTTTAATGTGTTTCTGTCTTTTTACAACTGATGTGACATAGAAAATGTGGAGTTGAAAAAATACACAACATTCACAAACTGCCCTACCCCCCAAAAAAATACAAATGTATAGGTCTGCTCTAGTCACTCTTTCCTCAAGCTGGTAATGCTTCCATGTTCTGTTTGTCTCCATGTTTGTTCTTTAAAAAAAAAATCATTTATATTGAATCTTTTACAAAAGTAGCAGAATGAGGAGTACGAGTGAGAAGAGGGAGCTGTGGGCTGCTGCTGCAGTGTGTGACGCTCCTCCGTTGTAAATTCGAGGAGTCCTGGGGGAATTCTGCCTCAGTTTACTCGGCGGCAGCGCCTTTAAATCCTCCAGAGCCCCGTAGGCTGCCAAAGAGAACTCAGGGTCTCCTGTGGTCAGCAAGTCAAACACACAGGATTGAAAGTACACGTCCTCCACCTGCAGAGTCTCTCTACACCTGGCTGTGGCCCGCTCCACTGTGTAGACCTGGTGAGGGGGCCGCAGAGGCCCCAGCTCTGTGTTGGTGCCCTGCAGGCGGGGCTGCTGGCTCTGAATGCCCAGCGTGTGCTCCTTGATGAGCTCGTTGCGTGGGCAGCCGTGCAGGCATAACTGCAGACCACCATTGTCCTCCGTAAAGTCCAGGGTGTCCTCTGGCATGCGGATGGCAAAGGTCAGGTAGCTGCCCACGCGCCGGACGATGATGGAGGTGCCGATATAACGGGCCTGGATCCTCACCTGCCGGCCCACTCCTGAGCCGCCGCGCTCTACGATGGACAAGCTGCCACTTTCACCACCACTGCGGCTCCCATCCTGAAAGGCCAATGGCAGATCTACTGTGGTGGCCTGGTACACCTTCTGATCTGTGCAGCCTTGGAAGAACTTGAAGATCACAGTGATCTGAAATTAGAAGAAAAAATATGATCAGTATTGAAAAGGCCGATCCCAACATTTCACAATTGAATGTGTCAGTTTGAATAAATGTCGTCCGTACACTAAGAAACGCATCCTAGCAGGGAAAATATATGCCATAATTCATTGAAAAAGAGCAGTACCAGTCAAAGCCACAAGGTGGCAGCAGGAAACCAAACATTCTTGAATGCTGTGGTAGGTGTTGATGGCAAACACTAGCCTTTTTTTTTTTTAAAGAGTGACAGTGATTGCTATCAGTGGTCCACTAGATACTATACAAGTATAGAAACTGTTCGAATAAACCACAATTACAACCATTGTGAGGTTACCTAAAACGAATGAATACAACTGCAGGCATAACTCCACTGAATGTTGGCTCAAACAACACTGTTTCATAACAGCCTCAAATCCTCATGCATCTTCCAACACTTCTACTCAGGCACTCGCTGACTGACTATGATTTGTATTCCAGCTGAGCTTTGAAAAATTGGGGCCTAACCTCTGTTTCTTTAAAGTATCTTGACAAAGTGGTGGCTGTGGTCACGTTTACACTTACGGGGATGCTGTATTTGATGGATGATTTCCTGTCTTAAGTCTGGCAGTTGCAAACAACTCTAAAAGCATGATGGGGGCATGCGGGTGCTGGCACAGACCCACCCACACTACAGGTTTGCATTAGTCTCTGAACACACCGCCAATACCTTTGATAGAGTTTGTTCTGAGATCCATCGTATTATAGTTTATCATTCTCAAATTGCTGATATAACATTGGTTTTGTAGGGACAACATTTCCTGACAGTTGGAAACGAGTTTACTAAGCATGCAATTCACATTTTTAAAATGCTTGATAAACCTTTTTTTCATGGACATGATATATGTTTGGGGAGCCCAATATACCAATGTGACTTTCAGCACCAAATACAGAGATATGATAGAATTTCTAACAAATTAAAAACATTTAGAGCATACAAAATGAGACTATTTCACTAGGCTAATAAAAAACCCAAGCTGCTGTCCAATTATTCCTTTATTTTTCCACATTATCAATATTTACTCAAAAAGCACCCAGTTAATTATTTGACCAGAGGGGTGAAAAAACATTCCAGATCGTGGCGGTGGAGGAAAATGTTAGAGTGAGCCTAATCACTAGCATATGACCACCCATGTGTTAAAGGTAGAGCGCTCAAGCATGTCTGTGATTCAACACCGCTGAAGGACTCCCCTCCTCTCTCTTTTCCCTCATAGATCTGAAGGAGCTCCAAGACAAGAGGAATGCTGGGGGCTCGAGAGGCACCGTGGAATGACGATTAACTTCACATGTTGATACTTTATGGCAATACTCGAGCTAAAAAGCCAGCACTCAAAAAACGCCTGCTAATTTGCCGTTCGTTTCAAATCCAACGATAATCAGTGATTGTTCCTAATGTTGTTGTAGGTGTTGCTGGGAGAAAAACTCCCTCCTACCAAGGGTCGCAAAACTATTTTCAGAGGGGTCCCCGACTTTGTTCTTGGTTTCTTTGCACATTTTTCTTGCGAAACGTTTGAGATTTACCTATGCAGGCCTTTATTGACTGATATGACAATTGTTCCATCATGACTCCGTAAATCATTTTGAATATAAAATGCGGAAAAGCCTGAAAATCCTCTCTTTGCTTCCACATATTCTAAATCAGAAACCAGAGTATATTTGGCATTTTCCCCCAAAAAATAAAATCAATGGACTTATCATTGCATCATTTACACTCAACACATCCTTACCTTGCTGGTTGCTGTGGCGCTGGAGCCTAGGACCACAGGCACATTGGTCACCTGCACCGACAGGAAGCGGTTGTCAATCAGAGGCCACGCCCCTTCCACCTTGCAGGTCTGAAACTCGTCACGGAAAGTCCGTAGGTGCGGGTCTCCGAATAATCCACAGTGGGCATATTTCTTCTGCTGTCCAGCTGAGCCCGACATGAGGACCCGGTTCTCATAGTCGCACAGCTCCGACACGGCTGGCCGAGATGTACTGGGGACCTTGGCGGAGGAGGTTGGCCCTTCGCTGGAGCAGTTATGCTGAGAGAATAACTCCTTAATGCGGAAGACGGCCGAGTGGTAGACCAGGTCCCCCCTGCAGCTCCTCGCCTGCCGCCGGGTGCACAGAGCATAGGCCCTCAAGGCGATGCAGTAGTCCACATCCATAGCCACGTCCTCCTGCAGACCACTAGAGGGGGAGGTCGAAGCCACATACTCTGCATTGCAGCGCTGGATTCGACACTGCTGGCAGTGAGCTGGAAAACAAAAACAAGAAGCATCAACATTTTGAACCGAGTTCATTAATGCATCACAATTACTGTGAAGATGTTTGCGTCTCTTCTCATTTTCATCAGTTACCTCCCTCTCTGCCCGAATGTTGCTGACTAGTTCTACCGATCTGAACAAAAACATGTTTTCTACAAATAAGATCCTTAAAAAACAATGTGACGTTTATGGATATATTACCTCGGCACAAGAGGCAGAGTCAAAACTTTTCCACTATCAAGTTTACCTCCTTCAGGAGAGCCATTAAAACCCAAATGCGTGAGCTCACGAGGCCATGATCCCACACTGTGCTTTGGAGTCAGTCAAATCTTATTTCCTCCAACCAGCCCTCACAGAAATAGCATGTAGCCTCACTGTAGGAGGAAAACCAACCTGTGTTAGTTTGCCTGAGGGTGTTGAATGTGGTTTGGCTGTTGCTAAGGTAATTGAAGTGCGTTAAGCTACAGTACATGGCACGGCAAGGCTCGTGTAGGGGGGGGGAGTGCAGATTACTTCAAGAGGAACATCCCAAAGAGTCACACTTGTTCTGCAAATGGGGGTCCAAACTGGAAGCTAGAGGGCGGCTGGTGGAGGCAGCAGAGCACAGCATGTTATATTTGGGTGGTAACAGCTACATTTGGGGTGTATTGTTCATATGACTTACAAGTGGGATAATTATCATTTGGGAAAACAAAGAACTGCAGCTATTTTTCTTGTATCTAAAAAGCGGATATAATTTCCTTTACAGATTAGCAGCAACCTCAACACATCCATCACTCTTCCTGAATAAAAACAAATCAGTTGCAACAGACGTATCTACTATTGCAACAGAATAATCTTCAGTTTGCTCCAAAGCCCCATCTTATCTCCCAACAGTGCGTACTAAGACAACAAGATAAGCACAGATATTTCACACCAGTGCACCCAAATACTTTTGCACCATTTCTTCTCTTTCAAATACGTCTGATGCACCGAAGGGGCGCATGAGAAATGATTAATGCAACTCACAGTCTGCACTTTAACACAGGCTCTGATAAAAACGGGGATGAAGTGTGAGAGGTCAAGTTAGAGGCATTCTGCATCCCTCCTTTGAATTCCAACAGACCTCTCCCGTCTCGCTGCGAGGTCACCAATGTGATTGACACTTTCGGACAATCACTGCCTGCACAGCCATCAACTACTGTGCATCTCCCCAAAGGACCTTTATGATCTGGCACTTAGTAGACTACCAAGTGTGGTGAATATAAAAGCAGAGAAGGAACAAGCTAAACGGCCACACAGACAGTATTTGTATATTACAGATTAGTAGATTATATTAAGAGCTAGAGATAAAGACACTTCCCCAATGGCTTGGACATCGTCTGAAGGTCGCAAACTAACATAACTGAATATTTGTAGTGCCTTACTAGACTCAGAGCCAGCTCATAATGACTACAAAACAAGGCTGAAAGCACGATTTAAAGTGCTATTTATCATATTGATTGCACCCGTACACTAACTATAAAGTTATTATTTACTTTACATTACTTTAACAAACCTACATTATTCCACCAAGCATCCAGTTACCAAAAAGTACCCGAATAATAAAGAACCTGAGGTGTCTTTTGTTTATCATCTTAACATGTTATCAGGTGTATCAAGATATGAAGTTTTGCAGTTCAAGCCTTAACAAATGTTACAATCTGTTATTTTCTGTAAGAATATCCGTTTCAGAATAGTTCCCAACTTTAAAAAAATAACTCCCTAGAGAAAATGTGTGAAGTGTTTCAACACAAACGTATGGGAAAATGTCCACGAAGTATAAAATAAATCAACTCCAAAAATCCAAACACAACATGCTCTTGGGATGGAGTGGGGGTTTCTGATCTCCCCCGGAATAGAGGAGCGACCAACACGTTCAGAGGCCAACAAGTTGGACCCCCATGCATGGTAGCGAACAAAGTTAATAAATGAAGCATGAATAAGGGAAAATACCATGGTGCCCTAAGCTTTGCCAAGGACTAAAACAGTCTAACCTAAATGTTAAAGTTGCCCTCGGGACTTTAACTGTGACTGTTTGGTGTCCGATTTGCAGCATTTTCTCGGTAAAAAATAAGCTCCCTAGTTTTCTTTTGCTTTGACTGCGGGTGCTGGATGCCTGTTGCTAGCGAGCTATGCTAACACGGAGCTAAGCCATATCTCACATAACTTGATCAAACTATAGCAGAAGCGGTACAAGTGCTTTGTTAAACGTGGTAACTGTCAAGCGGTTCTTGACACATTGTTCGGTGTCGTTGTTTTAAGCGAGAATGGTTGGAAATATGTTCAAAAAGACGTCCGTAAAATGAGTCAACTCGTGCTGCTCGGCTAGCAGCGATGCACAAGTGTTGGCTGGAGGCTGGGATACAACAGGACTTTACTTTGTCCCCGCAGCGGACGGAAAACTTTCAAACAAAGTGCTTTTCTCCTTCTTTTAAACACCAAAACACTCAAAACATAGGTTGTGTGAGTGAGGAAACTTCCAAGCTGTTAAAGGGTTTGATTTCAGCCACACAACGCGAGGAAAAAGTTAACTTTTTCCACCTTCATTGCGAGGAGAGCGGGACTCAGCTTGGCAATGCATGCAGGAGAGGAGTGGAGGAGCACGGATTTTGAAAAAGCAAACAACATACCTGGTCGAAACAGCAGCGACAGTAAAACCATCGTCAAAGTTACACAGTCCAAAAGCTGCAGCTTAGCCGTGATTTGAAATCCGCTTCTCCCCATACCAATCCATTCAGTTAGAATGGAGTTCCTCGACTGCTTCTCATCGACGCTGCGGCTGCGGGAAATCAGACAAAAATTCGTCTTCCTTACCAAGCGCTGTCATTCAAAAGGGGCCCCTGTCTTCAGGGCGGCTCTACGAGGGAGGGGTCTAAAGTGTAGACCGGGCCCAGAGGTGATTGCTGGCCAATGAAACCCTAATTATTCACTAACCGCTTTATATTTACATGTAGTGGCAATTACGGGGATCAGGACAGAGGAAAAGTGCATTCAACAACAGAGGGGGCGGTATGAAGTTATAATTGCCCTGATTATAATTAAATAATCACAGGGTGTTGTGTTTATAACCGCCCTTTTATGTATAAATATACAGAATATATTTGCTAAGTTTTAAACTTAGAGACATTCAGTATTTTCAGAGTTGAGCAGCTTTTCTAATTCAGAGTTGAAACCGACTAGTACACATTTTAACTCTTTGCACTAAAGCACTCGGGGACAACTGTCTTTACCCCCCACTCACCCCCTACACCTCACCAGGACAAATGTTTTTGTGTTTTCAGCATTAAGCAGGATTCTGCCACCTGTTGTTTTCTCACTCCAGATTTAGAGCTCAAATACTAGTTTTACTAGTTATACTTGTTTTCACAATTGTGTTTGCAAATTCACTAACTGGCAGATGATATCTTACTTTATCTAGTGAATACGCTAGATATACAACCAGATGTAATTATCCTGACTGAAAAGCAATGACAAAGACTAAGGGGAATTATAGTGATAACCATGGGATTGCCTTCAATATACTGATTAGCTTTTATAGTTAATCTGTTATTTTCTGCTTCACAGTGGTGTTTTACCTGCCAAAACAAATAGGCATTGTCTGTTTTTGTCACTTCAGAGAGAATACTCCGACATGATTCTTTTCTCTCTGCAATTTTTAGTGTGCTATTCATTTTTCCATTACATTTTTTGTTAGCAACTTGCTTGTTACTCTTTTCCTTTTGTGGCCAACTTTCCATCTCTCTCACCTCATTCAACGACACTCCGTCTTTCATTTACACAGCTGCTTTGAGGCCGGACCATCTGCAAGGCACATACACTCACCGGCTTTCAGCCTTTTTCCTGAGACACTTCTGTGTTTTTTGTGCCATGCAAATAAAGAAATTGAATGCACTTAGCAATTTCTGACTAAAACATTGCTGTAAAAAAAGTCACAGTTTGCCTGCTTTTCAGAGTTAGAATAAAAGTTAAAGCTTTGTTTTGGTGCAGCTGGAACATTTGGCTTGAAGCTGTGGGTCTCCCTCTGCGCCTCCCTCCTGACTTTATGAGGGAGAAGTGAACCCAGACAGTTATTGGATCACTGGTTTTTCTATACACATGCAGGCTCCTCCGGCCACACAATTGTGTGATTCAGGTGGCCTGTCAGTCTTGTGAAAGGTCTTCACAGGCCCATGTTGATGTGGGGCTGATATATATAGTGGAGGGGGAAACGAAGACAGCTCAACCCAAGTGGAACGTTTGGATTGTTCTGAGCTGCCAGAAGGGCCTCTGTCACACTGGATCCAGTGTGCCAAGTTGATCCCCCCAGAGGGCTCTACCTTACTCTGTTTGTTCAGCTAATTTTGGAGGCTTGGTTGGTTGATCTGATTTCTGCACTTTATGGTCAGATTTTAAATTTTACCAAACAGGTTACACTTCTTATTCCCTATGACAACCCCAACAGTGACGCAGTATAGAAGGCAGTTCTATTGAATTAAAATGAAAGACTCACCTGTTACAGGGTTTTTCTTCAGGAGTGAGTGATGACATTTCCTGCAAAAGAAAAGCTATTGTTTATGTCAGTGTATCTTAGCTGAATATAAGAATATGCTCAGTTTTAGATATAGTGAAATAAATAAAACATCTCCATGGCTTAAGTGTAAAGGCAAAAGAAAACAGCCATAGTTTTGCCCAATAAGCTGCTGTCCACTAAATGAACTGAGGTTTCATACTGCGGGTCTGAGGACCACTGAAGCAAACAGTTAATTGATCCAGGTGGACGGTAAGGATGAATTCAGCCCATGAAAGAAACTCAGAGACCGCCTGTCAGGCTTGATGGGTGGAGAAAGAGTTCTTTCTTCCCATGTTTCCTTATGAGCGTATTGCATTGCATGACCCAGCAATATGTATATACTACCAACTCCAAAACAAGTCAAAGTGAGAGAGAGCGAGAGAGGGAGCACTAAAAGAGTGTATCGGTTAAAACAAGGCATATTTCTTCTGCTCACAGTGGGTCACTTGTTCTGGTACAATAGAGGGGAAAAAAATACTTAAGAGGGTGTTTCTACGGAGCTTAGAGGAGTGTTTAAGTGTTAAACATATATCTGACAGAGACCATAACGGAGGATCTTAAAGAATTGCTTCATGATAAAAACTTAGAAATGGTAGAGAGTGAGAAAGAAAGAATGGTAGAAAGGGGGGAAGGGAGAAGGAAGGGGGAGAAAAAAGGGGATTGGGTTTCCTCTGACTGTGTGTCTGGGCAGCTCCACATGTTCCTCATTAAGGTCCTCACACTGTGGGACCAGCTCCACACCGGGATGCTTGTTTTTGTTATTAGGCCCAACGTGCTGTGGTCTGGTCGAAGCCCGAAAAACATGGCCAGTCCAGGACCATCTTTTCAGCTCGCTGTCCTCAAACCGAGGAAAAAAGAACTGCATTGACCAAACATATGTTAACCGCAACATGGTCAACATGCAGTGCTTTGTCAACACCTGCTGGTAATACGTTTACATAACCTACATAATACCTAAAACTAAAACATTTATATTCAAATATATTCTGATAAATGATGTGCCTTTTACTGCACTTTTTTAAAACATTTTCATGTTGTAAAGAAAATACTAATTTCGCAATCCTGAACCATCGGTTCCATTTCCCTATCAGCGAGGGCTATAAACCCTAATCAATTTAGTTTTTACGGAAATGCAATGTTTACAAAACAATAGAAAAGTACAGTTGCAGGAAATTGTTGATGTGTCACGCTTCTGGTTTTGGTTCAATTTCATGCCCATCTAGATTCGTCAACTGAGACATGTATCATGTTTCTTCTGGGGGCTGATAACATCAGAGATTGGGATCAGAAGTAGCACGTGCCCTCTGAAGCCTCCGCTAGCACCACACGGTTGCAATATAAGAGACGAGCTTATTGAATTTTAAACAGGAACCAGAGCAAATTGACTGTTTTTTTTACTGAGGGCCCCTGTCTGAAATGAAGTGGCCTATTGCCCAGCTGAGACGGAGAGTGAGAGGGAGATGGAGAGACTTGCAGAAATCATGTGTGTCTGGTTCAGGCCTCTTGCTGTTAGAGGGGATCTGTTATCTCAGCAGAGATAAGGGAAACTGTGGTGTGAGTGTATACGGGGCAGCGCTGATAGCATCTCCTCTCAAGGATCCCACTTACGGCACCCTGATTGATAGCTGACAGCACACAAAGGGGGGCTTTTGGAGTGTTTTTATAGGTATCCCCTTTAATTGGTATCCATGCAGGCATCTGTTTACTGAGTTCCTTTGGATCTTTGTCTCTGAGTAAACAGGAATGATCACACTTGCATGTCATCTGAGTAAAAAGTCGACCAATCGGGGCCCTGCCAGAAATGTGAACTTTTGAGTGGTAACAAACCGAGGATATACTTTTATTCATTCGTTTTAATATAAAATAAGTTATTGTATATGGTATGGTATATATTAAGTGTCTCGACCACACTGACACAAACTCCTCTTTTCTTACTCCCTCCTTTCTCACAGAACAAATGTTGATGCAGCGTCAAGCCCCGTGCTCATGAATAGACAGGTAACCCTAGCTCCAGGGTCGCGGGGTCACCCTGGCCTGATGAGGGATGATGGGTAAGATAAATGGAGAGCAGGGACCTCTGATGTCCTCAGCCTAAAGGGAGAGAGTTCAGGCCCATTTGACCTATGACCCCAACCCTGCATATGTGTTTGTTGGTGTGAGTTTTCAGGGTTAAACCTCTCCCCATCTTAAATGCTCCAATAGTTTTCTTCTTCATTTTTTTATATTTTCTTTCAAAGTAAAACGTTGGGTAGCAACAGTTCAATGTATGGCCTCACTGGGCCCTGTGAAGCTTATTCTAAAGCATAACTGTGTTTGAACATGCCTCGTCTTTCTCTGTTCATTACCACACTCCCACGCTTCCGCCTTCCAGTCACCCGAGCCATGATGTTTTATGGAAACAGGCAACAAATTGATTTGTAATGACCTATGACAACTCTCTTAGCTCTGAGAAAACTGATATGTTAGCAATACTTCTGCACCTACCAATTCAGGGATTACTTTTCTAAACGTATACTATCATCTTATAATGTTTCCACTTTAAATGATGACTCATGTGTTAAGACTTTTTGTGCAATGCAGACATTTCATTTTGAATTCTACCTTAGATTTATTTTCAATTTGAAACGTTTGTTTTATTAACTTAGAACAACTCAGTCCAATAACATTAAAAGACTGCTAGCCAAATGCTAAAAGCAGTTTTTACTCGCATACATTTGACTTAAGTGTTCAATATATACCTGAAATGTATTCTCCTGCATTCCAATAGATTTGAGCAGATCTGTATTTGGGGAATCATGGTAATGTTGTATAGTTTGGATTTTAAAATCCCATCTCAAACTTTGATCCCGATGAGCTGCGTCTTTAAAGCTGGTTGAAGTTTTTCCGCTGTGTGCTCTCAACCGTTTGCCCTTAACACCTGACGGCTCGGGGGCTTAATCTGCAGATGCATTTGTAATAATAAAGTGTGTCCTTCAGTTAGTCTGCAACAGTTGGTATTGTTTCTGCCACGGCCCACCCAGACAACTGCCGTGAACCAGGAATAGATAGGTAGACAATAACTCATGAGTGTATACGTTTAGCCATTCCTATCTACCAAATTTCAGCCAAGAAGGCATTTGGAGAATGTTCCCTGCTGCTTGAGCGGATTGAAGGCCCTGAAACATGGAGAAACATGGAGAAACATGGAGAAACATGGCAAGAGTGTTCACTTCTATCAATCAAGTTTGATTGACTCGCAGCTATGTACTGGACGCAGATCTGTTAGGTGGAGAAACGTCCACATAAAAGTGCTGGGAAATTGATATGGCAGTTTTTTCCCTCTTGGCTTTTTTAGCTTGGCTTTAAAGAAAAGCAATTCCTTATGTGGCTATAAGCGATCACACTCTAAAGATTAAAACAACCCTTCACCTGCTAATTGTCGCTACAAGGTGTTAGTGAATAACGATAATACAACTCAAGACAATCATTTTTAGCATTTCACAAAGTAAAAGTCAAATTCAAAACAAGCACACAATGTTTCTATCAACATTATTTTGAATTCATTATTATCTGATGTTCAGGCATGTATGAATGTGAGGATGAGAAAAAAGGAACTTACCTTGGATCAGTGTGTTTGTTCTGTCTTGTGAACTGGAGCACTGCTCTGACTGGAGTTTGAATAAGCAGACGTTGTTAACCCTTGCTCTCTCTACAACTTCAGCTGGCCTACTAAGAACTTGGGCAGCTACAGGGACAGATAACCATTGGAATCAAGGCACATGACAACAGCTGTCTGTTTCAAGAATCGGCACTTTGATTAGAGTAGGATGGTAGTGAGCGATGTGGCCTAATTCCCACATATCTGGGTAGGGCACTTCTGAGAAAAGAGAGAGAGACAGAGGGAAAAAAGCAAAGCACTGAATGGAAAAAAGATTGAAGCACAATCACATGCGTCCATATTCTGCAACATGAACACTTGCAAACACACCCACACTTCTACTACACTTATGCTGCTTGTATTCATAGGCTTAAAAACCATGTGTCACACTTGGAACGCTTCCCATATTCTCTTAAAGTCCATCAAACACACAGACAGAAGGATATGAGTGCAGCCGACCATTGGCCCCAGTGTAAGCCGAGCATGTGTGCAACGTGAATGAGACCTCTGTCTGTTATTATGGTCGATCCTCATCCACTGCTACCCCAGCCCCACCCCTCTGCTATCTGGTTCTCTCCTTTTTTTAAAGCAATTCTTTATGTGTTTTGGCTTTACTTTTGTTGTCCAAACACCCGGGACACCGCTGTTTATGCTTGGATACAATCACCAAAACACTATGAACCCTCATCTTCACCTAAATCCAGCTCTTTCATGTGGCGTCACTGTAAAAGCATGATATGAGCAGAATTCGCAAACAAGAGGGATCATGCCCCGTAATGTGTGTTTGGTTATCAGTTGGCTGCTGCAAACAGGCCGAGGAGATGTGAATGTGATTAACCTTGCCAGACTGACTCAGCGCACTCGCTCCGGGATATAAGCATGCGTTCTTGGTGATTTATAGATGTGGAGTAGTCAGCCACAAGGCCTCGGGCTAAGGGAGAGAGAGAAAAAACAACAGTACTTAATTCAAGTCTGACAAATATTCTGCAGGAAATCCATACAGACTGCTCCATCAAATCTTTCAGACCCCCTGGTTCTTCCACAGTTGTAAATTGCAACTTGTAAACTCAAAGGTTCCACATTAACAAAGCTGGAAGAAGAAAAAAACATTGTCTGCTTTAGTTTACTTTATGAAGTAATACACCATACTGTTTCTGTCTTGCCCAGACAGCATTGAAAATGCATCTTTGCGAGCTCCCTGGGAAATGCGCCTTGGAACAGATGTGAATTTCCAATAAAAGTGATTCTTAATCCTGCACGCATTTTTTAAAGTTGTGAAATTGCAAAATACCTCATAGGCTGAATATGATTCACCCAACATTGTTCTTTCCTCCCTCCCAGAGTTAGGTCTGTCTTTTGAGACGAGCAGCTGTTCACGCAGACAGCTGCATCGGCCATTCATTGCAGGCGAGAGGCAATTAAAAAATCAACTCAATGTTGTGTTTCAGTTGATCCATTGCTATTTCTACATATAATCCCTCTCTCATGCCTCCCCTCTCTTTTACACACACACACACGCACCCACCAGCCCTTTCTCAGGCTCACACAAGTACTCATGCAAAGAGTCAAAGAGTGATGATAGTAGATGGTATGAAGATTCACTGTTTTTCCAAAAACAAAAGCCCCAAATTGCAGCGTCATGGCACCATTGGATTTGAGGCCTTATCGAGGCCAGAGCTAAGAGGAGCCATGTAATCTCCAATACTTACCAGTCCACACATTTTTTCCATATCTTGGATATCATGGAGGTATGCGGCCACACAAAGTCTGACTGGCGTCACAGTGACATTCAGTGGGGAGTTAAATCGAGCTAAGGCCATTCCCTGTGCCACAAGCACTGATGCATTCTCGTAGGACTGTGCACACGTAAACACACACATTCACACAAGAGCTTGCATGCCCAGTTGCGCTCCTTCTTCCACACTCACACATGCACACACTCTCACAAATGGACACACACATTGTCCATGCCTCCAGTTGTTCCCTCCTCTCACGGCACACAGCAGGTGTGAGGCGGAGGCTGATAGAGTGGATAAGGGTGGGGGTGGCAGGGTGATCTACAGTCTTAAAAACAGCTTTTCTATTGTTTCTAACGTGTGTGTGTGTGTGTGTGTGTGTGTGTGTGTGTGTGTGTGTGTGTGTGTGTGTGTGTGTGTGTGTGTGTGTGTGTGTGTGTGTGTGTGTTAAATGTAATGAGATTGAGCCATTGGCCATGCACTTTGTCTACCAAGACAGCACAGCCCAGTCTCAGTTATGATACATGACGTAATTAAATTCACCATATGTGAAAAGATTAATATTCTGATCATAATGGTTTATTATTTTAAAGTTTGGGGCATTTTCAGTATTGTACACAGAGTAATCCCTCTACTCAATCATCCCTAATACTCATCATCCAACATGGTGCCAAACAGACTTTACTTTGGCCCTCGGTCAGCTGCAGGCCCACAGAGAGCGATGGCCTTGGGTGAAAGGACAAGCTGGTGATTCAACAAATCAAAAGCATCCTCAAGCTGCCACAGCAGAGGAGAGGACACTCACTCACTGACTCAGAATCACAAGTCTTGCAGTAATGCAGGCGAGCAGCTTCCAATTGTAGGAAATTGCAGAAGCCAAAAGGCATGAACTACTAAGGACTAAAATGTGATCCCCTATTTGAAATATAGTTGAGTTAAATGCACCAGATCTTCTTAAGACCATAATGGAAGGAATCAAAAGATGGACAGTAAACTTCATCCCTGTGGGGAAGAACTGAAGCTATACAATTTAATATTTCAAGAGGCTGGGTTTTCTTTTATCACTTTTACCACTTAAGTTACCCCCCAGCTGCTTTAAGGAAATCAATACGTGATTCTCTGGCTTCCTTTGGAGAAACGTCAAAATATGAAAGGGAATGAACCCAGCGAAATAGATATTTACTAATACTACATTCAATTCAAGGTTCTTTCTGCATTTTAGCCTATCCTGGTGTGAGACGGATTGGGAATGGCTTGAGGAACAACATTTGTAAAAAATAACACAGAAAGGATTACATACTGTTTCAAATTGTAAGCGTAAAAGTTATCAGAAATGAAAATATGGTGCTTTTCACTTAATGAAAAAAAACTTAGTTTGGGCAGAAAACGAGTCATGTCTTCTTTAAAACATATAGCAAACATCGTTGTTTATAATGCATATAAAAATGGCAGTTGCGTAACCAATAATTGTTCATAGTTTACAGTATGGCCTTCCTATCAGTCAGTCTGAAGGACCCTGGAACTTTATTAGGTCTTGGGAAAGCTGGGTTACGCATTATTGTTTCCCTCTAAATCTCTGTTGCTGTATTCTGGACCTTTTCACTTCTTTGCATTTTGTCTTTTTAGATAAAAAAAGAGAAATAGCAGAAGCAAGTGTAGAATCTTATATCAGAGATTAGCCCATTTATTGTTGTGATTTAAACTAATCCATTGCAAAGAAAGACGATACTCCGTACAATATAACAATAACATGATCACTTGCCAATACCTCCCAAGCTTCACTGAGAATAGAGAACTTTTTATTTACAACATGAAATGATGAACAGGCAATTATTTTCCAACTCTCTGGACAAGTAAACATCCTCGCTGCTGCCAGCTCTGATTGATTCTCAGTTGTAGAAGCCGAATGAGGTCAGATTTTATTTCTACAACTTTAAGTGAAGTGTGGGAATATTATTATCAAACCATGTTTTAAAAGGGAATTAATAGTAGCCATAACCTCTAATGTCTAATGGTGAGACATAGTAATAATTGTTTTCACTTTACCTAAATGGTAGTAATATGCTCTTTAGGTCTCCTGTTTGTTTATCTTACCTCTGTGCATTATTCCTAGCAAGTGACATCACTGTCAGTGCAGAGCATCATTTCCCTAACCAAAGAGATGATCCTTATGATTTATTCCCAACGGCTGGTGCACAGACAGACCATTACACACATTGAATAACAGGCTTCCCCCAGCTGTGCATTCACTTGTTCCACACAATTACTACATCTTTTCGGAAAGCTCCCTTCCTATTTTTCTGGGAAGACGGGAAGTATGGATCATATGGAGTGGTGATTTCTGACTTCCTCTGGAGTCTTGTCTAATGATTGCTGGGGATGAAGGGGCCATCATCTTTCCTGCTCCCCCCCCCCATGCTATAGCACTTCCTGTCTGCCACATGTGCGCTGCAGCAGCTACACTTTCTTCTCTCGGTCAAGGAAGAGTGGTTGAATGAGGGAGCTGCTTATAACGGCTCGGACGCACTTAATTTAGAATATTTAGACAATCATGGATTATAATTTAGCCTCATATGTGTTCCTGTATCCAATCAAACATTTCTCGTTCTGCTCCTCTTCGTCGTCGTCCTCCTCCTCTTCCTCCTGCTCCAGACAGGAGCATTACAGAGTAATAGCAGTCGGCTAGGAGCGCTTTCGTAATTGCCTGGGCTCATGTGCTGTGGAAAGCCAGGGCAGGGGCCAGCGGCATCAAAGCCTGACTGATCATTCCTCAGCCTCCCTCCACTGGAAGGGGGGACAGAGGAAGAGGAGGGGGGGAAGAAACACAAATACAGATGGACAAACAAACCAGGGGAAGTCAAAACTGAAGCAGATGTGGTGATAGCAGTCGATGGACAGATAGACGGACGAACGGGAACAGAGCAACCTTTAACCAAATGTTTTCGCTTCTCCTCCCACACCTGTTAATATTTAACAAACAATGGGGGCTGCGCTGCATGAAAAAATAGTAGAAGAAGAAGAAAAACAAAAAAAGTGATGTTAAGGTGACATCATGGATTATTAAAGTGGGGGTGGGTCTAATAAGAGCCTGGCTTGGCCTGGTCGGTAAAGAGGGCAGGAAACTGAGGCAGGAGCAATTTGAGAAGCGGAGGCCTCGGTCTGCAGCTGTGTACTCACTTTTTCTCTCCCAGCTACACAGCTGCAGGACTGAGTATTTACCCATGACCTCTCCTCTACTTCAGAGTCCAATGCATGTTTATTTGACACATATGTTACAAAAGAATATACATAGGAATCTCTAATCAAGTGTTTTGTGGAGGCAAAAATACGTTTTACTAAAACATTTTGGACGCTATGCTTGGCATCTTTTTCCAGAGCAGTTTGAGTCAACGGAGCAACTTATTTTGTATTCATGTCATGTGTTTTTCCATGGAGACATTATAACACGAGCAGCAGTAACATGGAAAACATGCAGTCATCCCAGCAGATGTAGTCCAGGGCGCGCAGATTAGTAAAGACTACACAGTAAAACAATGAAGTGAGGATTTATAAGAGGCTGTTGAATGATGCTGCTGCACCACACACTGCGATCAGAGTCACACGCACAGACAAAGAGATCCCTGCAGATTGGGATGCTCTACTTTTGAACTACGTGTGTGTGAGTGAGTGTGTGGAGGCGTTTGTGCAGCATCGTGCCAAACAGAGAATTTATCTCTGCGATCTTTTTATTGGCTTTCTTTAAAGTTGCCAGATTGTGAGCAGCTTTCTCCTTTGAAAAGATGTGCTGCTTGCTTGCAGTGTCACAGGGCTGCATTCATCTTTTGCAGACGCCTCAATTACAAACCACTGATGCCCTTAAAATCGGAGAGGAGCTCAGGAATGCTGTAGCGGGATAACTGCCAAGCATCACTACAAACACCATCAGCTCCTAGCACCCCACAGAGAGAGAAAAGGGAGAAAAAGAGAGGGATGCACATCAGTATGTTTGCAGACGAGAGAGAGGAGGAAGAGGAGGAGGAGGAGGAGGGGAGAATATGTGGCACCACTCTGAGAGCTGAGCCCTCCGCCACGGCACTTTTGTTGCCAGATCACAACCAGATGTGCCAAGTGTGTCCAAACAGGAATGACTGTGTGAAGGCAATTTTCAGCAATTTGTCAGATTTGAGAGTTGCCCCCTCCCCCGCCCCATGCCTCCTGAAAGACAAATACAAACGGGGCACAACAATCATTTCAAACAGGCTCCTCTTTTATTGCCTCCAGCAGTCATACGATGAGAGATATACAGTATTACTTCTGAACACAGAGGGGCAAGACAAGGCCTGTAGTATTGACAAATAACCACCCACCTTACTTCCATGCATCAGCATTACTGAGTCTACGGAGCATTTATTTACTCTTTGCCTGTGGAGTCAAAATCCCTGACAACATTCACACACCCTAAATCCATCATCTTAACTCACTGTGGACAACACAACCAACGCAAAGAGAGAGATAAACCGAAAGAAAGGTTGTTAATCTTTCTCTAGACACTTCATAAATCACAGCTTCACTCTCAGGGTTATGCAAGCAGTTTAAACCGACTTTTTCTCACCCCTCGACATGTTCGACATACATTTGAATGAAATGTAAAAGCTCTTATTGGGGAAATCCACAGTCAATGTGTACAGATCTTAGATGCTACTTCTATGAATGTGAAAAATGTGTATAAAGCTCATGATGAATCTGTGCAAAGTCTTTTTTGAAAGTCACTTTAACAAACGACAGATTTTTTGCCTGATTAAAACGACAATTTCTTTGGTTCTGCTGACTTATTTTTGGTACTTTTTGAAAACTGTCCACCGTTATCTTACGTCGGTGCAATACTAAACTGGTGGATTATTCTTTGAAGTCTCACACATTTTCCTAAAAACTGGAAAAGAAAGTAGGCTTAGTTTCCTTATTTAGGCCTCTTTCATAGGAAATGTAGGGCAGTGTCTCGTCTTTATGGCAGCCATGAAATTCGTCAGCTCAAGGGATTGGAGAATGTGAAGGTTACAGTTGGGTGATAGGGGGGGGGGCCTGGGTACAATGATGCACCCCCCCTTCACTCTATCTAAAAAAACCTGGACAAACAACAAAGTCCCTATAGCACTCAACTGGGAAGAGGGTCATATGAACTCAGCTGGCGGTTGTTTAGCCCTTATTGACATCACCAGATCAACCTACACTGACAGAGATGAGGAGCTACGGTCTCATGAGACTCAGAGCTGAATGTTTGACTAACAGTGGTAATCAGACAGGAGCTGATTCAGTTTAGTGCACAGTTAGGGGACACATGACACTCTTAGATGCTAATAGGCAACACGCGGAGGTGGTTGGAAGCTCCAACTGCATCTTCGTTGCTGTGAATTCTTGGTTGTTCCGGTATGGAGAAATGAACTCTTAACCCACTAAATGACCATTTGGATATCAATTACTTTAATGGAGGGACTGAAAGAGCTGGTGAATTCAAAGGACAAAGCAAATCAAATACAGTTAAAGCTTTGTGCAGATTTGAGAGGCAGTGAGCATAAGACCAGATAAATCAGACGTATGAGAGTAGTGTGAGAGTTTGTGAAATGCACCCCATTTACTTCAATTTCGATTTTTTCTTCAATGTAAAAAAGTGTGAGAAAAAGTCTTCAAGTATTAAAAGGTAACACATGGTGAGTACTTGATACACAAAAGATCGTATTGTGGGTGAATTATTCCTTTAAGTTTTATGTTGAATGCCACCCACCAAGACCTAACTCTCTCCCTTTCCTTGAGTCACACATTTGGAAAGCAACAAGTCTGAATCCTGGGACCAATGAAAGGGACAATTGTGGGAGGGTTTGCATAACGTTGCTGTCAGTCATGTGTCTTGTTACTCAGTAAGAGAGCTCAAATTCACCACTAATGCCTGTTTTAATTTGTTTCCTCATTGCTCTGGAATCCAGGATAAATTGTTCATCTGGGTAGTCTCGCTGGGAAGTTTAGTGAGCGTTTTCCATATTTATTAGTTTGTTGTTCTGGCTTGCATAACCGAGGGAATTTTGCTTATGCTACAGGAAAAAGAAATGTCGAGCAGACAACCGCTCCATGTTTCAACATAATTACATTTGTACTACACTGTACGTACTGTAGATAATTTGACAATGCACTGCCATGTAATTAAGTCGGTGCTGTTTTAGTATTACACCAATAAAAAGCGTAAAATTCTATGTATGTGGGCTCAACTTTTAAAAAGCCAGATCGAAATCCGTGTCATCTGTTGCGGTGTAGACTGTCACAACCCTGAAATCAAGTCAATTCCAGCCAGTAAATGTGTTAAGTTGTGGGGTTTCCCTTCGTTGTGTGTGTGTGTGTGTGTGTGTGTGTGTGTGTGTGTGTGTGTGTGTGTGTGTGTGTGTGGCATTAAAGCTGAAAGATGGACAGCCGCATTGGAGTTGACTTCCTCAGGAATCTGTGTGGGTGTGAGAATGGGTGATCATGAGCATATACTGTAACCCGGGCGCTGTACAATAGCTGCCCACTGCTCCTAGTACTAGACTCCTGGTACTAGGATGGGTTAAAAGCAGAGAACAAATGTCACTGTGTGTGCTGTGTGCTCGGCATGTGTGACCATTAAAGAGGGTTTCATGTCTCCCAATTCTATTCTATTCTATAACATTTTTAAAAAGAGGTACATTTTCTGTTCTTTTTCATGTTTGTGTGTCCACCTATGTGTGTGTGTGTGCGATACATTTGATTAATCTGATTTATGTCATGCTTGCATATGTTGTTGTGCGTTTATACCATTGCATTGAGGGAATCTTTATTTTCCGCTGGTTTTGAGCAACAGGGACACTTCATGCTTGCATGTGTGCAGACCAGATGCTGGAATATTTGAAACAAAAGCCTGGTGTAAGAGTTTGTGTGTACAGTATGCATCATTAGGCTCAGCAGTGGATTATATTTGTGATGGGAATATCTCCGTGTGTGTGTGTTTTGGTGTGTCTGTCAGTATTATGTTATAGTATAGGCCATATATATGTTGTGCCATGCGTTTGCATACTTGTGGCTCTATCTTCGAGTCTCCCTTTGACACAATCATGTTGGCATGCACTTATATGCATACAGTAGGATGGCGCGTGTGCGACTGAGTATGTTGGGAGAATGTGCATTAGGGCAGGCATTGTGTGTTTGTCTATTCAGACCCGTAGCAGCTGCTGGACACCACCTGTGGCCGGGCCCTCCCTCAGGCCTGTCGTGGCTCCAAATAGTCCCTTTGGGCTCCCAGGAACTCTGGCTTTTGATGTCAGAGATGGACACGCACAGCCCTCCCAGACTGGAAGGATTGCTGTCCTTTGTCTGTCTTACAGCCGTTTTTGTCCTCTATAAGGGAAAAGCAATTCACTACTAAGAAATCACAGTGTTTATTCTCAGTTTTTCTCTCTATATATTTCCCTCCCTTTTTTCTACCGGGCGTGCTGGTTTGTTTCTTCTCTGGCTGGCTGACAGATGTCCATCAGCCCCGGCGTCCCCCCCACCCCCAACACTGCTCCAGGCCGACAAGAAAACCTGGCTATAACTGCTCCATGAAACACAGCCCTATAAATGAACACCCAGTATTCAGGCTGTCAAGATGTTGATGATGTTTTTAAAGCCTTTTTCTTTTAGGTATTTGTGATGATCTTAATTATAAGCTACAAACCATAATCCTTCTGTCA
Source organism: Notothenia coriiceps (assembly GCF_000735185.1). NCBI lineage: Eukaryota > Metazoa > Chordata > Actinopteri > Perciformes > Nototheniidae > Notothenia > Notothenia coriiceps. Next base: position 492,138 of record NW_011335543.1, on the reverse strand, counting down.
GCAGTCTGTCAAGTTTTTTCTCAAAATTTCTATTTACTCGCCTTATTGAATTGTGTTACATGTTCCAAACAATACAATGGGAAACAGTAACTTTCTCAACATGACGGCACGTCAGAATGACACACAGCAATTTCCCGGCCCTGATTGTGAAAAGCCCAAAGGCTCAGTTTTCATTTATTATCTCCCTAACTCAATTTCCGTGCAGAGCTGCAGATAGTTACAGCCCATAACTTTTAGGTATGATTACTAATAACCTGTAATTAGTTTCATGTTAGGGTGAGTAGAACACAGAAGAGAAGAGGAAAGGAAAGATGGAGGAATGTGACATATTCATTAAATCCTCCAGCTGCATGCAGGAATGTTAAACTGAATTACAAACTTTTGCCTTTCCAAAAGAACAATGTTGTTTGTCTGCCTTATCTTTTGTTTTCTGATCGTAACAATAGCTTGCACTGTCTCCATTTGGTAAACAGATAAGAATTGTTTTCTAGGAGTAAAGCTATCACATTGTGCTTCATATTTAAATTTGACTAAGTCATCCATTAGTGAAGGCATCATGGGTTATCTTTTCAGATAAATGGGAAGAAAACCGGTGATTAACATCCAATAAGGCGAGAGAAATAAATCTCCATTCCTTACTGCGTAGCTTTTTAATCGACACGTGTCTTACTCACTAGTCTTATAACATTACACCATCACATTACACATTAACATTTTGCTATTTTTCCAATGCTTATACGGCAGACCGGTTAGAGAATGTATGTGTTAGTAATTTGGAAACTTGGGGGTTACCGGTGTCATATCCCACAATGCACTGCTGAATTCCTTTAACATGTGGTGAGTCAGGAAAGGGGTGGTTGACCTATGCCTTCCCATGAGCCCCTTGGGAGCAGCTGTGCTCGGCTGCTCAAGAAATCTAGGATCACTGCACAAGCTGCTGCGCTGGTTGTGACTGGAATTGTAATCACCTTATTCTCCTTCCTCCCCTCCTAACTGAACTCTAACCGTTCCCAACTTGTTTTTTTCTTTCTCTTCCTCTTCTTTCAACACGGCACAATCCCTTATTTGTGCTCCTTTCTTCTTTCTTGTGTCTGTTTTTAGTCTTTTTAGTATTCGGCTCAACACCAACTCCGCACATGCAATCCATTACGCTCCGTAGAAGAGGGAGAAAGTACAGGAAGCTGAAGGTGAAACGTGTCACTCCACTTTCCTCTGTTTCCTGCCTGAACACATTTCTACTGTTCGTGTGTTCCTGAAGTCTAATATCATTGCCACGTTGTTCAGCCGTTTCTGTTGAGATGTTCTCAAATACATTCTTTTTTTTTAAGATCACCATATCTAGAGAACTGGTAAATATATTGTTTAGTAAGTGTATACTTCAATTCTGTGCTTACTATACCAAATGTGTTCAGTTTGCATACATTTTAACATCGGAAGAATGCCACTCATTACATTCACACGAATACTGTACGACATAGGAGGGCTTCATTGTATTGTATTCATCCTTAGCACTTTTCCTAAGAAAAACATACCAAAAAAAAAGCTACTTAACAATAAGGCTTATATGCACATTTCCTTTGAAAGGTTAGAAGCTGAGGAATATAAATCAAATATAGGTTGACCCTTTTTTGGGTGGATTATTGTGTCCATGTATAACCTTTGTACTTGCCATCAGGGGGCCTGGTGTAAGAGTTTGTGTATACAGTATATGCAAAATCCACCCAAATGGCCCTAGAAGAGGTTTCTTTTGCTAAATCTGTCTAAAAAGGTCAAATATCACTTGTTTTGCATCAATCTTGATACAGGGCACTTATTATATGTTGTAGTTTGGATTCCTAAAGCTTTTAGTCTACTAACCCATCATCCAAGGTTAGTTTTCACTATAAGTACAAAATATCTTTTGGAGGGACACTATAATTTACCGTTTTTTACCATGTTCAACCTGAATTTTCTTTAAAATAAAAAACATCTATATTGATTCTGATTCTTCTACATCCAACTCACAGGTTTATCATTACTTTGAGAAACAAGATTATTAATTTAACCCTTTCAGAAGGGAAGATATGGTAATTTGTTCTGGGAATGTCATTTTTGAGCCTAAGACCTGAAAAACAGGCTTAGGGCTGAAATGGTTAACAAATTCAGAATTCATAATCCAGGCAATGCATAAATTATTGTTCAGCACAATATCATATCTGATATATGATGACATTTTCCTTCCTGCACAAACAGAAAGTTTTTTAAAACCACATAGGGTTAGAGTTAGGAACACAACTCAAACAGAGGATAAACAACAACACTCACTGCAACACAAAAACTTTTGCTGTTTATTAATAAACGTCATTGATTTTATACAACTGGATTAAAATCACTCAAAGAAGAAAAGGCCAACAATTGCTGCTTTAGGTTGAAAAGCTTGTGCTACTACTCTGATGTGGCTATATTGGTCCTGATAAACACTCACTGGAAAGAAGGACAAGGATCAAAGGGCATCAGTGAGATTTGAACTTTGAACTACAACATATTGGACATCTTTTCTTTGGTCACCCTGAAGGTCTTTGCAATCCTGGAACACCTGGATGACCTCAAAATGACCTGGTTAGGGTTATCTTTCTCACAATTAGCTTTGTAGTTGCTCTGTGTATTGTGTTGGGCTACAGTTCTTGGGGAATTTTTCAGCACAGTATTGCACGGCACACACATACACACTGTAAAAACGATAACTAGCAATTGTTGATCTCATTACAATTTTGAAATTAAACTGACTCAGAAATATGGCTTTGCAATAAGTAATCTATAAACTCTTGTCTGCCCAGCAAATTTTTCCCATTGTTGACTTAACTACTATTTTTAAGTCAGCTCAACAAGAAATTGTAAATCTATAAGCAGATTTTTGAGTTGAGTTGGGCCAACTCCGTCATTTGCTCTTTTGCGCATGCGCACACAAGCCTGGACCAGTTTGAACCGCGCTTTGCTGAAGGTGTGCCCGTCCGACATTTTGTGGAGCAGAAACCGCGTGGTGGGAGCTGGCCAAACTTCGCTCCAGCAGCAGTAAGATAAGCGGGTGTTTTTAACTTCCATCCACGCTGAATTGTGCCTGGTTGACTTTTGTTTTTACTGTAAGGGTCAATTGTCCTGTTGTCTGTTGGTTAACTTTTTTCCGCATGCGCCTCGTCGTCATGCATGCAGACGCTTTCACATGGGGTAGCTATGCCAGCTATGCCAGCTATGTGCTATGCAGCTATGGGCCGCAGATTCTGAACTGGGGATCTCTTGATCGCAGTCTAAATGGTCTACCACTGAGCTCTAATAACCCCCAGCCTATGACAGAAAGGTTCAGACACGTTACTGATAGTGCTGGGCATTTACTGTAAAGCGTCATGACCAGAAGTCAAAAATCCCATGTAAGGCTAAAACGAAATANAATTTCGAGGCCGCACATGTGTAGACTCCGCGGTCTTAAAATCCCCACAATGCTTTGCTCACGGACCAATTTCCAAATCTTTGGCAGAAATCACGCTCCATTTATGGAGCGTGATTTCTGCCAAAGATTTGGAAATTGGTCCGTGAGCAAAGCATTGTGGGGATTTTAAGACCGCGGAGTCTACACATGTGCGGCCTCGAAATTTATCGCAACTGAGTACGCCAGCCTCGGTAGAATTCCAAGTATGCTGGACATTGGAACAGTCCTTCGGCGGCACTCTGTTACGTAGTATCCTTGAAATAGTGGCTCTGGAGCAGCCTTCCTCGACATTGAGAAACACCCACTCCCTTTTCAAGCTGTCTGGCTTCCAGTTTTAAAAAAGGTTAAAAAAAACACAAATCTTTATATAATAATATATTAAAAGAGTGTATATAAGTGTTTTATATTGTGTACATTCGCCTGTGTATAGATGTTTTAACTGTAATGTTTTACATTTGTTGTGTTTTAGTAGGTTATTTTGAGACATTGTAAGAAAAGTAAAACTAATATGCGTTTGTAATTTTCTGTAATAAAGTATTGGACACTCCTGACAACGGTCTGTTTTCCTCTTTTTGTCGCACTGGCTGCTGGTATCTAGGCGAGAGAGAGTTTTTCTATCACATCAAATTAGGGTTAAACATTATATCGGAAATTGGCGAGGCGTTGAACATAACATTAAAAACAAAACGACTATAAATAAACCAATATTTAAGTACTCGGTTCTGCTTTTACTGTATATTGCTTAAATAAAAAAAAAATGAATTCATTACATCATACAACATTTTGAACAAAATGAACTGAACACAAAAGGCATAAATAAAATGAAGTGTTGTGATGATAGTATCATAAGAAAACTTTAAAATGTAACTTTCTTTCAACTTAGTCAAAAAAACCTTTAGTGTAATATTTCAGTGTTTTTAGGTACAGGCATTGCGCAAGTTGACACCATGAAGATAAAAAACGATGCAGTATGCTGCCCTACATCAGATCATAGTAAATTGTGAACAGAGCTTGAATCTGTGCTTTCATTGCCCTTATAAACCAGGGGTTGTACCTGGAAGGAATATGGCAACACATGCACAGTTGCTGGGTCAAGATGACACGCAAAACAGGAAAGCTTTGAATAACTAATACTGTGTTTTACAAAGTGTATGCTTGTAATGCCACATGTGTCCTGGTGGGGTCCTCAGTCCATAAGGCCTGCCAGCTCACAGACAGTTGTGACAGGCTGCCTGTGTAGCTGTAGGGATCCACAGTATGTTCTTAGTCCCCTGTGTAAATGTTACCTCTGAGTGCTGAGCTGGCTGCTGGCTTTGCTTTTGTCTGCCAGAGCGCTGCATGGTTCCAAATAGGATTTAGTCTGGTTTAACACCAGGTAAGAGTCAACACACGCGTGGTGCTGATATTTGCACTATACACGAACAATGAGCACTATGATTAGAAGGATGTGATCAGTTTCTATCGCCATCAAAAATGCAATTAACAAAGCTCCTGCACACTTCTTATGAAGACATTACGAATTAATGCACTATAATTAGTAGATGTAGATTTAATTTAGATCTTGAATCAAGTTAAAAGTGTCTTGGTCCTTTTATTACTCTGAATGACAGAATGTTTCGTCACACGTGCAATCATACTTAATCTCTCCATGTCCTATATCTTCAAATAAAGACAACAGCACAGTGAGCTGCGTGGTTCGGAAGGAGCTGGAAAAATACATTTGTTAGTATTTTCACCCTATTTTTCACCCTTATGTTCAGCACTTACACATTCCAAATGAAGTCTTCTTTGGGTGACTGCATCGACTCATTGTCAAAGGAGTACATGAGAGATGCAAATAAGGGAAAATAACAAACTTTGTAGACCGCTTTCAAAAAAGCAGTTTCTTGTCAGGGTCATGAAGAAGGCCGAAAAGGGTTAACATTATCGAACATCTTTTATCTTTCCTTTCACATGAATTATCTAAGACCCCATATGTATCTTCAGAGCCTTTGGAGGGGACTGACTTAGCCTGACAGGTTGGGAAATGCTGGATGAAACTAGCCAACTGTATAAAAAGGGGTTTAACTCACCATGAGAAAATATAACAGTAAAATGCAGCTTACACATTGTTGCATCAGTACTAACAATCTACAAATGGGTACTTGGGATATCTTTCGTAATGTTGTAATATATAATGGATATAATAGACACAGGGGACATGTTACTGCTGAACCAGTAGCATACTTTACATTATGCTGATAATATTTATGTGCTATTTTACTTCTGTAGGGATTTGAGTCCAGGACTTCTTATAAAGTACTTTATCATAGTTCTATTGCAGCATGTCTCAATCAGCATTGTTGTGATTTAGCGCCCCTACATTTAGAGTTCAACTCCTTTATATATTGACAAATGTACTGTAACGCTACCTCTACACGTGCATTTGTCATTACTAGTAATGAAGGATAAAAAACTAGCCAGTCTACAACTGTGATAGTACAGCCAAACATCAAGCAAGTGTAAGAACACAAGACATACCAAGGCAGTTAATAAAGTTACTAACCTGGTTTTGTTGCCCTCTCGCCTGGCTCCAGTTCTTGCACGACACCGGCGCCTCTCCACACAACAGGACGGAAAACCTCCTACTCCCTATGGCTGAAAGCTTCGGTCCAGGCGGTATAAACACGAACAATCTCCCGGTCCTTGGAGCACCCCGTCCATGGCTCAGGGCTAGCTGAGCTAATACTAGCTGACAGCGGCTACTGTTAGCAGCCGTTAGCGGTTAGCGTTACTTAGCAACAAGCTAAACGCATTGTCCATTAGGAAACTTCGTACATCACTGAGTCGAGTTATATGATCCAGTCTCACCAAAATTACCATGGCGCCTACACACAAAGTCAAGAANGATGAGCAGACAGGCTTCCGCGATACAGCGAGAACAAGCGAAACTCATCCTGAGCACACACAAACACTCACAGCCGAAGTAAAAACAATAAGTGTGGCTTGATATTGAGTAAGAAAAAGGTTTATAACGCTGTGAGCATGGGTCTGCGGAGAGCATTTCTCTGCGATCCCAACGTAGTAGCCCGAAAAAACGTTAACCCATTTAAACAGTCGTGGTAGATACCTTGTTTGTTTTAATCATCATAAATACACAAACAACAATGAATACTTTCAGGTTGTGCACCCGAATCTCCCGCTGGTCCAAACAAAGTAGGAACAGCATCGTTCTTCAGTGCCCTACGCTGTACATATCTGGCATGAATCGCTGAAAGGTTTGGGAAGCTTTGTTTCGTGAAAGGCTGGCAGAGGGTGTGCCCTCTCTGGGTATCCCCACGTCAAAGTACCCAGGAAGTAAACAATGGAAAATGAGAAATCTCCAACGAGGCGTTTTGGGGCAGCATAGACTGTGTTAGAGTTTTACTCGCTACAGGGTGTACTTTGAGGGTTTTTGACTCTGCAGACCGTTTAGATGCATAAAAACCTTCATAACACTCAAGGGGACGGGTAATAACCGGAAAAGCATGACATGGGACCTTTAAGAAAGTTGCAGAATCATAGTTTCATTTTAAAAAAAAAACATACTATGTTGAATGATAACCTAAAAAATGTCATTGGGTCAGACATTAACATTGTATATTTTACCTCTTTACCATTGTGTAACAAATCGCCATTGCATGAGGCTTGAGTCGTTAGCCAATGGTATTACAACATTGGTATTGTGTGTTATCTATTTTACTATGCAATAAAGTAGATAGTAAGTAGTTTCCAGTTAGTGTGAAAAAAACTGGGAAAAATTGTTTATTTTGATGATAGGCTTCAACTTCACACCGGTACCATATCTAAGTGCTCAGTGCCGAAAGGAGGAGCAAGACCGAGGGGAACATAATTGGTTGTGCTTTTACTCATTAGGTTCAGCTGACAGAGTTTTTTGATTGCTGAAGCAGCCACTTTTCTTCTTGTCTGGTAAGCTACAGCTATGGTTTGCTAGTAAGCCAACTGTGAATATACCCTGATTGTTTGTGAAATTTGCAGCTTGTTGATCAAACTGGCACCCAACTGGGTTTGGAAATGAACCAATGATAGGGGGAGGGGCAGGCGTCATCTTGTTGCTAAATGTTATCAACAGCACCTTAAGTGAAATAGTCACATAATGTAGCTTTAGGTAAGTGCTTTGAATACTTCATTAACGCCTCACCTTAATATCTTTTATTTAAAAACATGACTGGCTCTTAACTGAGCTGACAGAATTTAGCCTATATCAGCGGTGTGCCTTACCTTTTCCTGTATAATTGTAAAAAAAAGAAGAAGCTTAAAGCCCTTTATTGATGTCAGCTGTAGAGATGCAGCCGTCTGACAGCACTGCCAGCCAGCAGCAGTATTACATAACATCCCCATGAGAGAGCGCCCTCTCAGTCTGTTCAAAAAAGGTGAACTTCTAAACATAAAAGCTAATTTATTTGAGTGGAGCTTGACGTTCGAAACTCCTTTTTTGAAAGTGCAAATGTAGAATATGTAAAATATTCTCTAGCAGCATGGAGGATGTTGCACAGGTTTGCAGGAGGCTGCTCAAGCCTGCATAGATTGCTCGTCCAGCCTCTTTCAGTCATCCTGTCTTGACTTTCCCCTGTAAACAAGGACAATTAGCGAGCTAATGAGTTGAGAAAAAACTGCTTGAGTGATTGATACTCTCAATGGGGAAATTAATTTGATATTAATAGAGCACTTGGCAAGATAAATAGATAGTGGTGTGTGAGTCCTTTCCTTGATTGATAATGGATAGATTGATGGCTGTCTTAATTTAAAATGTTCCTTAGACTTAAATGAGGTGGCCTTGATGAGGAGACATTTGTATCAAGAGATGATCATGTGTTTGGAGAATTATAGGCCTTAAAATGACTTTGATATTGATATATAAGGTGCCATTCCTCCACCTAGAGAGGCCTCAGATAAATAGTATGTGTTATTGTGTTAATAATAATGTCACATCATGTAGGGGATGAATAGTGATTGTAGCATGAGTGGAAACATCTTACGCAAGTTGCACATGATATCTTTTCAAGTTTAGACTTGATTTATTGATGCTAAACGACACATGTGATGTTGGCCTGCCCAACCTGTGAACTCATTCAGCTGCTCTTGTGAGATTGTGTTTGATATGCGTGGCTCCTTAGATGATCACCTTGCATCATTTCTGCAGCTCCTGCTGACTGGTAAGACCCCCTAACCTCCTTTCACTGAAGCGCTTTTGCTTAATGATGCCCTCAGAGTCAGATTGTTGCACCAAGTAGGAGACATTCAACATACACATACATTGCACCCTGTTACATGGGTCACTGCTGAAGCACAAAGAGCGAGAAGTTGCTCATTTCTCAGCGAATATGTGTGTGTGTTTTTCAAACTGCTCTAGTGGCAGCGGTTATACAGCTATCTCATACCGCAGGCTCTCATACCTGACCAACTCAATCTTTCTGCGTCTCCTCAATAATCAGAGTGACAGCAAGAAACGAGACATATCTCACACACTGGCTCACTCCAGAATGGGTATTGACCTACATATCAAATCATACGCTCCTGGCTTGTGTTGTGTGATAGAGATTGGGGTGGGGGAAATCACACTCTATGATTGGCAGTCTTACTTAAGTAAACACGTTGCATCCCCAGGGTTCCTGCCTCTTCGTATGCATATGCCGTTATAGGTAAAATACCAACTGCCTGCAAATGCTGCGAGCTAGGACTTCCTGTAATCGCAGCAGTGCTTTCTCTGCTACTGTAACAGTAGAGAACACCTGGTTGTCTGAATGTGTATTTTTATTAACGAGCCTGTGTCACCAAACTTTTAACAAATGGCCCCCCGGCACCCTGACGCCCCGAAAAACCCAGCTCGGAAATTAAGCATCTGCTTCATAAATCTTGGAAAGTCACAATAATTTGCAATTCACTCCCTCATCAAAGGCAATATTACCCTAATTTATTATCTCCCCGCACGAGGGGCGCGCAAAGGCCGTGGAGATAAGAGTTTATCAGGAGGGGGATTGATTTTCATTAACTGATTGTAATAAAGATGAACTGCCTGCCGTGCACACTGACCAAGAGCCACACTTTATTGTAATTGGGACAATTTATTTCATGAGCCAGTGGTTCTACTTTTTGTCCCTCCCTCTCTTTTTCATATCTGTCGCTGCTCCTCAACATTTGAATGTCTCTGCTGTTCGGCTTCTGATGCTACAGTGACTTCTAGTGTAAGAAGATGATTACAAAGTGCATGTGCAGAAGCAAGTCAATGTCAACAGATGTATCAGATTTTTTCTTCTGGGCCCCAAAGCAATTGTTTAGCTCGTGATGTAAACTTGACTGATATACGATGTCTTCCTTATTTTATATTTACTGCCTCCTGCTTGTCAAAATGATAATGTTATGTGTTCCCCTGTCTTCTTCTCACAGCCCCTGCATGATCCACTATCTTCACAAATGTCTGATGTTTAGTTTTTGTTTGTGAAAAAAAAAACTGCTCCAGTGTCTCTCAGCAGTGGAACATTATCAGGTGACCTTTCTAACTGGTAGAGGATTCAGTTTCCAAAAATAACAGATAATCCAAATCATACATGCTGTGAAACTGGGTTTCCATATGAGTGTGCATTTTCTTAATTTCCTTCCAGCTTTTTCATGATGAATACCAACTTAGTCTCCTTCCCGTTGAGTAGCAGAAATTGGCTCGTGTTAAAATAAAAATGTTTACACAACTTCAAGCTGCGTGTGTGTGTGCAGTAATAACCCAGTTACCCTTTAAAGGGCAATGACCCTATCATCACAGTTTCATCACTCAGCAGAGAGGAGGCAGTAACACACTCTGGGGTGGCGAGCTGCAAGAGGTTGCAACATCTGCAGACTCTGAAGGTCCTTGAGAGCAAATCCTTGTGCAACTACTCCCCCTCTCTTTGCACAGCGGTTAAACACTCCACCCGACACGATATAACTGTGAGAAACAAAACATCCTGTTTGAGTTTTTATTGTAAAATTGGAAAAAAAGGAGAGAAAGAGAGAAAAGCCCCAATAAGCATTTCTTTTTGATACATATCTTTATCTTACCATAACCATAAAAGAAAAGTGGCTGAATAAATAATAAATAAATAAAATAAATAGATAAATAAACATCAAGTTACATACTTGACCTGATAATTATAAAATTATTTAATCATCAATCATTAATATGAAGTAATCTAAGCAGCAAGTATTAAGAAATGTCAACAGGGGAAAATGTTTGGTTTCTCAGGCTAATACAGAACACATCGTTTTTTTTACATGTTTTTTTTTATAAAAAGATACTGCTTTCCCTGTCAGTTAATCCATGCTGTACTGACGCTGCCACAAAAACAGGTGGCGCTTTCCTTTAAAAAAGAAAGAAAGAAAAACAATACAACCTGTGAACCACATGTTCTCCTCCAGGTTAAACAATAGTTCTGAGATCCTCTTTTTGCGCCCTGTATGTCAGTTAAGTCTTCTTCACAGACTCCATACTGCTGTTTATATGTTTTTGTATGCTTTGTGCTGAGAAACCAGAAAGTTAATATCTTTATAAAGCGACCCACCCCCTCCCTAGAACCCCTCCCCCATTTCAAACCCTAATCAATATGTATCTAAAGAAAGGTCCTGTGCTGATTTTCCATAATATACAGATTTCATATTTATAATAAGCTACTATCCTTAGCATTCAAACCATAGGCAAATAATCATATTGTTAATACTAGTAGTACCGTAATCTTTAACCCCCCCCCCCCCCCCCCCATTGAGCATGCTCAGAGATTGCAAGGGCATTGTAGGATGACAAATATAAAAAAAATGTATGGATGCTAGAGTGAAAGAAATGTAGAAAATAAACTTTAGATTGACCACATGCAACTGAAGTATATAAAGATTCAAATAAGTACTGCTATTTCCTCACATAATTACTGGATTTTTGCTTTCAATTAAAAACCTCAATTAATTAATTAATTTCTTGTTTTTTTGTTGTTTTCCATTTAATTTTGTTTCCCTTTTCTGAATGTCCTACTGGATATGTACAGTATAATTAGGTTTATGCTCGATATCCACAAACCTTCAGTGTTTTAATTTCGTTCGATCAAATTTCATTCTTTCTCTTGGCAGGATGAAATTAACTCAACATCTTTTCCAACTCATTAAATTTCAGCCACAGCTGGCATCTTTAATTTGCATTACCCGAGCTGTTGTGAAGGCCACATTTAATTTGATTTTAATAATTTAAAAAACTCTCTAGTAGAAATCCCATAAGAAAAGATTTTTGAGTGGGTTTATAAGGCCCTGCATGGCCCGGGGAAAGGAGGGCATATATCACAGATCCTAAAGCTGCTGGGCCTGACAGGAGAGAGGAAACTAACAGTAACTCACCAAGGGGAAAAAGCTGTCTTCTGGCAAATATATATGAAATCTAACCTTTTCACTAGGAAACTCTATTGTATATCATTACAGCCTGCAAGAACCTTTATCCCACAAGTTTATGCTATATCACATAAACAAATACTTGTTCTAGTAATGAATATTTCCTGAAAATGAACACATTCCTAAGAACATTTTCAAGGAATCTGGCACACGTTTAAAGTCTGATGAGGAAATGCAGTGGATATGCTTGCATAATTTGGCAATTCATGATGAGAAAAGGCATTTTTAAAGGCTTTCTTTTTTTACAACATCTAAGTATTGCCTGCAAGAGAACAATATGCAGTGGAGAAGGGGAGTAACATTTGTTAACAGCCTCCTGAAAATGAAACCCCTTTCTAATAATACTGATCCTGTGAACCGGGAACCAAACAAATAAAGAGAATTAAAAAATGCAGTCACCAGGACCTGGGGAGCCATTCTGCTGATGACTTTTTGTGGTTTCAGACTATGGAGGCATAGCAGTCATGTTCTCTGAAGAGTCTGCGTACGTGGATGCGGCCGTAGAGACAGCATTGTGATTCGAAGCACTGATGTGTCTAAAGTTTAGAGAAATAATCATAGCGCTGAGGTCTCAGAGTCCTCAGGGGCGAGCTGCTTCAGTGCAAACTGACTCAATGAATGGCATGTTGGAAATACTTTCAAATGAAAAGACAACTGAGTGGATGTTAGTTGAAGAAATATGAGAGTGAAATGGATAATGGAGAGTAAAAGCAAATAACGCATGGACAAAGATTTCATCTCGGATGTACTGTATGTGGCGCTCTCCACAGACGATGATAGTTTAGTTAATTAATCTTATCGGGTATGGCGTGATGTGTCGTGACCACACTGTATAGGAGCCATTTGTGACCGCTGCTAATGGTAAGCTGTCGTCTTGTCGAAGCAGCAGCAGCTGTAGCAGCTACACTTACAGGCCTGCTGCTGTCTAATTGATGGATCATTTTGCTCTTAATTTGACCTCCTAAGGCTGGCAATGCCAGGCTGTTCCTCAACGTGTACAAGCTCTTACTGTGCTATTATACCCTTTGGAAAAAAAAAAGAAATACAGCTGCTCTTCACTGAAGAACTCGTACAATTTAGTCTAAACACTTAGTATATACAGATCCTTTCGCAGCCATCAAATCATCTCAAATGTTATATCTATGAGCAATAATCTCTCAGATTTAAGTGCCTCGGAGGTGTCCCACAGGACATGCTACCTCTGTCAGGTTTGAGGTCCCCTCTGAGACTGTGGATAGTAGTTAGAGAAGGGCAGGGCTCCCATCCAAGTACCGAGAGAAAAATGGACTCTGTCACTCAGTCAATTCATTCAAAATGCCAATGCGTAATTGATGGAGCATCTCTTGCCCCGCAGTGCTGCTCCCCATCTGATCAATATTATCATTATCCTAATTATGCTGTGGGTTAGCTCTCGGCCCCCGTGAACTGATGGTCCCTATTAAGAGAGAGATATGCTGGCACTTGGAGGTGAGGAGAGAGGTGGGTGGGGGTGGGGGGCTGCTCCCGCCTGCTGAGAGCAGCTGGAGGGGCTTGGCAGCGGGACGGGGCACGACCCGGCAGGGACCACTGTGACACGACCATGGCATTTTTTTTACAACTGCTGTCAAGCTCATTTGTATATTTCATTAAGCGGTTACAGATGCTTTGCCGTGTCACTGCTGCGTATCCAGCTCGACCGGATGGCACTCTCAACACAGTGCTTTATGGTCAGATTATCGGTAATATCAACGCCTTAATGATCACATTGAAGTACTTTTACGTCAATTATGGAATTGCAACACGCTGACAAGAGCAGAAGACAGCGATACACGGCTGACTACACTGTGGATGGTAATGTTGGCTTTAAGAGGCTGTTATTGTGTCACTTTTGGCACGGTGTTCTTCTTCTCCTGACACAATAACACCGACAGATCACACCTCCGAGATGAAATGCTGTGATGTAGATGAAACAATGGGTGGCAAAACAACATATCTGAACATGCCCGCAACAATGTCTAACCCACATAGTCTACCCCCCTAAAATAGTATAGCTTTATACATTTTTTTTCTGTTTTGTTTTAATATTCCTTAAACCCAGTAGCTATAAATGTAAAAGGAAAATAAAACAAAACCCATTTCCTCTTTTTTTTTTTTTAACCTGAAGCTAGTATTTCTTCTTAAGTTTAACTTGTAATATTATTATTAGTAGTTTGTAGTATTAGTATCTTTAATACTATATATTACTGTTCAGAACAATACAAATGTTTGGTCCTTTGGTCCCTTAGGGGTGAAAGATTTGCAGTTCTACTGTTGCTAATGGAAACCCCAGTGACCTCCAAGAGTCATAGTTCTGCCTTGCTGAGAGACGGTGAGAGAATAAGAGAAAGAGGGAAAGAGAAAGAAAGTCTGTCAGTGGACGATTGGAATAGCTTCTTTTTTTCCACTGTTTTTCTTGATCTTCAAGTTTTAACCCTCATTTGTCCAGTACAGTAAAAGCCACAATCGCGCCTCTTTCCTTATATATATGTGTATATAATATGTATATAGAAATCTATTTGTTGTTGCTGCTTTTTTGTTTGTTAGTTTGTTGCTTAATTAACAATTCAAGTCTCAACAAGAAAAAGTTCTGTTGTTCAGTCTCATCACATCTTTTTTCAGTTTTTTTTTTCTTCTCGTCTTTCTTGCACTGTGCCATCTGTTACTGTTAAGTCCCCCGGTGAAGCGTCTCCTCTTCTCTTGCATCTTCTTCTTTTCTGCCGTAACCTATAGCTTCATAAGTAAATGCTGATATGTCTTCAAAAATTCCTTATGTGTTGATTTTTTTAAAACATATTTTGCGCTCAAAGAAAAAAAGTGTAACACCTCCGAGATATCTTCACGTGTCCTCTAAAACCTGGAGAATAGAAAAAGCAGAAAGAAGGCAATTTCAGATCTCACTGCTCATTAAGCTGTCATTACAAAAAAAAAAATGTATTTCTTTAAACTTTGGAGAGTTCAAAATGACTATTAAATCAGTGAAATGGTCTGGAGAGAGCTAACCCGCACTGGCACACCAATCAATCTTTGTCAATCATGACGATGACAGATTTTCCTATAATTAATACGACTGCTGTGAGGCATATCAAATCAACTCTGCAGATACTCAAATTCTAGAAACATTTAGAAATGAAGATTTACTGAACACAAAGTTCATTCAATACTTACTGCAAGATCTTAACATTCAGGCTGTCTGAAGAAGCAGCGAGGACAACATTTGGCCAGATGTCAACTGCCACTTCCACTCAAGCAGAGTCACATCTTCAGCTTTAAGAGACACCATGTTGAGGATCTAAATCCTGGACCGGTGACAGGGCTCTGACACTTTGCTGGCTCACCTGTGCTGCTGCAATGAATACTGAAGGTAGGCTTTGTCAGTAAGGGCGGCTGGCATCCTTCGGTCTCTTTAGCTGGACTTTCAACCTCTTCATCCCGATCTGAAAGCCGTTCATGGCTTGGATAGCTGCCTGTGCACTAGCAGGGTTGTCGAAGCTCACGAAACCTGTGAGAAAGAACAAGTTAATTAGCCCTGTTGAGAATTAGGATAATGCTCAGTGCCTAAACGAGCTATTTTAGAATGTAAATCAATATTCAGGGGTCATTTCTACAGCAAAAACATCTACTGACAGGAAGAGAAACTTGAAAAAGGGAGAAACACATTTGTCTGTTGATCATCATGGCTGACTGCCTCCTGAAGGAGTCTAGAGGGCGTAGTTGAGACAGTGTGCATGTTTCGGCTGCTTAGCAAATGCTCAGTGCTTGTGACAGTGTGTTAATACGTTCTTCCCAACTGAAGATGGATATAGAATTCTATTTTATTTCTCAGAGTTGAATATGTCCACAGTTAAAAACCAGCGCCTTAAAAAGTGAGTTAGCTTATGTTGCACAACTCTAAAATAATCTCCGGTAAAGACCGCTTCGGGACTCCAGATCCAAATCTAAATATACTAACAGTATCAGGATGAGGTTGTCCAAAAATATATTTTTTTCCTTAACAGTTTTTATTTGGAAATGTTTACAAGCATTTTTAATAATTGTTCCTTTCCCCCCCCATTCACAACAAACAGCGTCCACTCATCCGCCTCAACCTATATCTTCAACATCATCTAGAGAAGGAGCAATACAAAATAGATTGAGGTCACATAAAGTCGTACTCTATGCATACCATCTTTTTTTACTTAAAATACTTTTCAACCTCTTTTTCTGATATCCCTAGAAATTCCAAAGTACAGAAATGAATGAGCACAGGTCCCTGGGCAGAGTATTTGGAACAGAACAAGAGCAAACATAGTTCATCATGGGGAGTCAAGTCTGCATTTCCCCCAAGACACACCCCCTCCTCAAACCTACGCTGAACATCCTGTTTTCATCATGTGTAAAAATAAAGCCTTGAGGACTCAGTGACCAGAAACGGCAGTGGAGTGTGTCTATGCTTGATGCGCTCCCCTGTGTGTGTGGTGTCATTAGGAGCAGCCGATGACCCGTGAAAAGCAGCAGGAGCCTCCCTCTCGTCCACAGCCACCTGGGAGCGTGTCTGTCTGGCTCTGGGCCGGCCCATTAGGGCGAAGGCTGAGCTGAACGCAAGTCTGAAGAAAGTATAGAGGCAGGGGAAGGATGTGAGCGCCCCAACCCACCGTCAGGTTAACACATACGGGCCGGGAGCAGAGATGAGATGGAGGGGAGATGCAGGCTTAGAGCTCTAAGCCCTCCGCTCAGTCCTGTCACACATTACAAGTGTGCTTTCTCTCTTACTCTGTGTTTCCTTGTCTTTTGCACCCCATCAATCTACGTTTATCCCCTCTTTCTCCTCCCTAGATTAATTACACCAGTGTGCTCCCTGTTTCCCCAGGCCTAACATTATGTTGTAAATGCATAGTGTATAAGTCAATACTGCAAATAGCTCCTCTTTCATGAATTTATATGTTATTAAGTCCCCCCAGGGAGACGGGACTGCCGATCAATTTTGCCCAGGGTTCTGCTGTTCCCTGAAGTGAAAACAAATGCTGATCCATAATCGTCCTTTTGCCTTCACCCCCCCCCCCC